>NC_056728.1:1329704744-1329730492 GCF_019279795.1 Protopterus annectens
ACACCTTCAGTGTTGTGGCTGTCTGCTTCTGTACACCATCTTCAGTGTGACAATACAAGCTAATGAATCTTCTAGTTTGTCATTATATGTGTATTAACTTGTTTTGAGGGACATTTACAACAAAACACCAAACAAAGCATTGTGCCTGTACATTTAAAATTTACACAATATTTCAGGGAGATTTCTAGAGACTGTCTGATATGTTTCTTCTTATCTTCAGTGGCTGGTGGAAGTGCAGAGTCACGTCCATATATAACTAATGACTCAGTGTACTTAGCATAGAGACCTGGCAAAATATATGAGCAACACAGCAGCAACATTCTCCGAAGAACATTACGTACATTTACTATAAGACAGGGTCAAACGAGAATATCTCCAGATTACAAGTTAAGAGCTAAAATACAATAAATGCTACAAATAAATGCTATCTGAAAGGATTTAGACATAGCCATATAGCTTCAGATTTCGGTAGCAGATTATGGGCAAATGCTTTTTTCAGAATAGCACAAGATACATTTGATAATTTATATTCATTTTTGTTTGTTTATTACTTGTTAACAAAGTAAGAAAAGTGGTCAGAAGCCCCTTTTCATCCATGATCAGCAGCCCAGCTAGCTAAACTAGTAAAATGTAAAGGTAACAGTCGTAGGAGGTTACAGTTAGTTTTGCAGAAGATCATGAAATATTAAAAAGATTGCATTTGCATCACATTAGCATAAATGGCAACAATCACTGCAGTAAGTAACAAAAGTATGTACATTTTGGTAAATGATTTATTTTGGTTACACATTCCCTTAGTGATGTGCAAAGTGAGCACCATGCATATTTGGAGCATAAAGGTGGATGTTTTAAGAGAGAGTACAAGTTTACTCCTAAAGGAGGAATGGCGCTCTGTGTACAATGCTGCATTTAACAGGAACCAGTTTTCTGAGACTGTGTTCAGCTAATACTAGGATGAAGATGGGTCTTTCTACTATGTGGGCTGCCTGTGTGCTGGATCTGAGACTGCAGGGGACGGACTTAATGGAGTTATTATGTAGGAATTTAAATATAAGTAAGGAGAAAAATGAGGCACGTGTAGGAGCTGGGGAACTCAGGCACATGTAGGAGCTGGGGAACTCAGGCACATGTAGGAGCTGGGGAACTCAGGCACATGTAGGAGCTGGGGAACTCAGGCACATGTAGGAGCTGGGGAACTCATGCATTTGTAGGAGCTGGGGAACTCAGGCATTTGTAGGAGCTGGGGAACTCAGGCATTTGTAGGAGCTGGGGAACTCAAGCATTTGTAGGAGCTGGGGAACTCAGGCATTTGTAGGAGCTGGGGAACTCAGGCACATGTAGGAGCTGATGAACTCAGGCACATGTAGGAGCTGGGGAACTCAGGTATTTGTAGGAGCTGGAGAACTCAGACATTTGTAGAAGCTGGGGAACTCAGGCATTTGTAGGACCTGGAGAAGTCAGGCACATGTAGGAGCTGGGGAACTCAGGCACATGTAGGAGCTGGGGAACTCAGGCACATGTAGGAGCTAGGGAACTGGGGCACATGTAGGAGCTGGAGAAATCAGGCATTTGTAGGAGCTGGGGAACTTAGGCACATGTAGGAGCTGGGGAACTCAGGCACATGTAGGAGCTGGAGAAGTCAGGCACATGTAGGACCTGGAGAAGTCAGGCATTTCTAGGAGCTGGGGAACTCAGGCACATGTAGGAGCTGGAGAAGTGAGGCACTTGTAGGAGATGGAAAAGTGAGGTACATGTAGGAGCTAGAGACATGAGGCATGTGAAGAAACTGGAGAAGTGAGATATGTATAGGAGCTGGAACTCATCTGGCTTTGAGAAGGGAATTAGAGTTGTGTTTGAAGTGTGGAAACAGTGAAATAGACACACCGACTATATTAGTTGTAGTCTTGATTGCATGCGTGTCAAGACTTGAGTTCAGAGCAGTAATATGGGGAGCACACTTTTGTTCTGGTATTAGGCTATTAAGTGCTAGCATCTACTTAAATCAAGGGCTTTGAGAGTAAACTGGAAGCTGCCTCGCAAGGGCTCGGCTGCATACCTCTTAACCTGTGTACATTAAAAAGTAGGAACATTCAGCTAAAACTCTAGACATTTTATTATCATAAAATTTGAATACAAATAACAATTAATTCTTCCTGCTTTCAGTAGCAGTGTGGGATACTGTTCAGAAACGCATTTGAAAAACAGAGAGTGAAAAAGTGATGCAACAATGTAAGCACATTATTAAAGAGACAGTGTCAGTAATACATAACCAAGTTATCACCTGTATCAAGTATGGGCTACTCTGGTGTCCACCATGGCCTTTGCTCACTCAGATCATAACATTCATACTGCTATTTCTTCAACTTCAAATACCACTTACTCAAATGTGGAGAAGTGATGGCTAATGAGAGGCCTTCTACAGACCACAGAATGGTATTCAAGATTAGTAATCACTCTGTTCTTCTAATTGTCCACCTACTACTTTTGGCAAAGGCCCTCTATTCTGTTTTTGAAATCTGTAGACATTATTGAACTGTATTTAAAATCTCTACCACATAAAATTATTTATTTTTGCTTCAGAAAAAAAGGAGATGTAAAGTATGTGTTCTCTTCCTTTAAATGATTGTTGCCACTAGAATGTTGGTCATATATTGTTATTTTCTGTGTACTAGACAGCTTCAAAGATCACATGTGATGACGGGGGTTTAGGAAATTGTGTGAGGAGTTAAATGAAGCCTGAAAATAGGGATATGCCTTTAAAAATAAAGACATCTTGAGAAGGTGTAAATAAGGCCTGACTGTTGTGCCAGAACAGGGACAGCTAAGAGGTCAGCTGTGCCATTACTTTAGCAATAGTATGTTTCATATAGGATCTGAAGATTATTGATGGCTCTAGCCAAAGCCCTGAATAACTATGTAGATATAAGTATTTTTTGTGGCCTTCCCACTGTTATTTAGCTAGCGACTGCATTTCGCCTGTTTTACTGCTACTTTAAGTGATTTCTGCATTTTACACTGTTTATTGCACTTTAAGTTACTAATTGTTGCAAATTGTTTCTGTAGGCTACACACTAAAGTGCGCTAGCCGATTTACAGCATTTATAGCATTTACTGTCTGTTTTTTTCCTTGTCTCTGTAAAAAAAAAAATCTCTTGTTTTCCCACCTTACTGAACTAGAGTAGTCCAGTTTCAGAGGTGCTGGTCCCTGGGCTTTGTTTTTAGTTCCTGTTACTGATCCATTGCCTTATTAGGGAGGAGGGAAGTTTCTTTGCTTACCAGTGGGAGTGGGAAGCACTGAGCAGCCTTTCTGTCCGATTTGGTGAAGTTTCAGCCAGAAACTAGTAGTCCATTGGTCTAGCTTGGGCTAACTTTGGGCCTTTCAGCCCCCTGCTATAAAACACGCTAAACACGCGTTTTCCAGCTTGTACCAACTCAGCACAGATCCTCGTGGTGGCCTGCAGAGTGATCCAAGCAGCAGAGAGCTAAAAGAGTGACTTTCTACCAGATATAAGTATTTTTGTGGCTTTCCCACAGTTATTAAGCTAGCGACTGCATTTCGCCTGTTTTACTGCTACTTTAAGTGATTTCTGCATTTTACACTGTTTATTGCACTTTAAGTTACTAATTGTTGCAAATTGTTTCTGTAGGCTACACACTAAAGTGCTAGCCGATTTACAGCATTTATAGCATTTACTGTCTGTTTTTTTCCTTGTCTCTGTAATAAAACAAAAAAATCTCTTGTTTTCCCGCCTTACTGAACTAGAGTAGTCCATTTTCAGAGTTGCTGATCCCTGGGCTTTGTTTTTAGTTCCTGTTACTGATCCATTGCCTTATTAGGGAGGAGGGAAGTTTCTTTGCTTACCAGTGGGAGTGGGAAGCACTGAGCAGCCTTTCTGTCCGATTTGGTGAAGTTTCAGCCAGAAACTAATAGTCCATTGGTCGTTTTGGGCCAATTCCTAGCTCCTATCAGCCCCCTGCTATAAAACATGCTAAACACGTGTTTTCCAGCTTGTACCAACTCAGCACAGATCCTCGTGGTGGCCTGCAGAGTGAACCAAGCAGCAGAGAGCTAAAAGAGTGACTTTCTACCAGATATAAGTATTTTTGTGGCTTTCCCACTGTTATTTAAGCTAGCGACTGCATTTCGCCTGTTTTACTGCTACTTTAAGTGATTTCTGCATTTTACACTGTTTATTGCACTTTAAGTTACTAATTGTTGCAAATTGTTTCTGTAGGCTACACACTAAAGTGTGCTAGCCGATTTACAACATTTATAGCATTTACTGTCTGTTTTTTTCCTTGTCTCTGTAATAAAACAAAAAAATATCTCTTGGTTTCCGCCTTACTGAACTAGAGTAGTCCAGTTTCAGAGTTGCTGATCCCTGGGCTTTGTTTTTAGTTCCTGTTACTGATCCATTGCCTTATTAGGAAGGAGGGAAGTTTCTTTGCTTACCAGTGGGAGTGGGAAGCACTGAGCGCCTTTTGTCTGATTTGGTGAAGTTTCAGCCAGAAACTAGTAGTCCATTGGTCGCTTTGGGCCAATTCCTAGCTCCCTTCAGCCCCTGCTATAAAACGCTAGAAGAAGATTTAGCGGAGTTACCACTGTTGCACACAAGAGCAGCGGTGGTTAAACAAGGTTAAACTATTTGGGCCATCTAAATTCCACTCTTCCAATTTTCCCTTAGAACTACCTTCCTCGAGCTGTACTGCTGATCTAACCAGCATATCCTATAACTGAAAAGTTCATCTCTACTTGATTCCCAAGTAGACTATTCTCTATCTGTAAAGCCTAGCACTTACTCCTACAGTACTTGCACCTTGATAAAGCACTCTTATTATAGATAGTACCCCACCAGCCTAAAACTCACTTCGAGTCCTTTGAAAGTCTCTTTATCTACTACTTCTAGTATGTCGAGGGATCAGTTGCTAGTCTCCTCTCCAGCTCAACTGGTGAACCTGGGAATATTGAGGCAATGTTACAATTGCCTCATGTACACAGACAATCCTCTCCTTCTCCCACAAAACACAAATACATGCGAGAGATGCAACTATACGGCCAAACTGGAGGCTGAGCTCTCTCAACATAGGACTGGCAAGACCAGACAGGAGGAGAAGGTAACCACACACAATACATACCCAGTCACACATGGTACCATCACAACTTCAAATCATACACATACTCACACAAAGACATACTCAGAGGCTCTGATCAAAAATTTACCAAAACAGCAGAGGCCACCAAAGCAGACACCCAAACAACTACCACCTCACGACCCAACACATGCAACACATAGACCACACAGTCAGAGTGTCAAACAGTCACAGCCCTTAAGGCCAAACAAAATGCCAGACACACTTGTCATTGGTGATTCCATAGTCAGACACACTGACGTCCCGCTCACCAGACTGAGTAAAGAGAAGGTCACAGTAAGCTGCCTGTCGGGCGCTAGAATCCGCCACATAACGCAAGCACTCAGGTCTCTCAACAGCAGGTACAAGTACGACTCAGTCATTGTCCACGCTGGTGGCAATGACCTGAGACGTACCTCCTTGGACTGCATGAAAAGGGACATCGAGGAGCTCTCTGATTATGTAGCCCAGGCAGGTATGACCCTGACCTTGAGCAGTATCCTACCTTCACCTAGAATGATGCCACAATACAGTGATAAGATGATCAGCTTTAATAATTGGCTTAAATTCTGGTGTCATTCAAAGGGGATCCAATGTCTGTCTGCCTGGGATGACATGCTGGACAAGCCATGCTGCAAGCAAGGGGCGGCTTGCACCTGTCACGCCTGGGCTTCCGGATATTGGCAAAGGCTCTTGCCACCCCATAGTGCCTTTTTAGGCAAGACTCAAATTCTAAACCTACCACCCTAGAACACCAAAAGGAAAAAACTAAGGGTAATGCTGCTCAATGCCAGAAGTCTCAATCTCAAGATGCACGCACTCGAGGCCCTTCTCAATATGGAGAACATCGATGTCTGTGCTGTGACAGAAACCTGGTTCAAGGCTCCTGAGAGCACCCCAGCACTAACAGGTTTCACCTCATATCACGTTCCGCCCCAAAATCCGGACAACACCAAGAAGGAGGTGTCCATATTCATAAAGGACACCCACACCTCAAGGTTGGTGGCAACGCACGATGCATCGGAGACCATCCAGGTGCAATTAACCATAGGCAAGACTGCTCTGCAATTTGTAGCATGTTACAGGCCACCCTCTCAAACTCAGGAACCTCACATGGCCTTCCTGAAAACATTGGAGGGGATAAATGTATCTCCAAACACCATCATACTAGGTGACTTCAACTACCCTAATATAGACTGGGAACACTACTCAAGCCGAACACTCTAACCCAAAGATTCCTGGAGTTCATAAACTCAAATGCCATGGAACAACTAGTCACCATCCCACAAGAGGAGAAAACATACTTGATCTCATCATCACGAACATGGGATCAAAATGTTCAACACCGAAGTATACCCCTCACTGGTGAGATCAGATCATAAACTAATCTCGCTGGAGGTCCTCATCCGCCCCACCTGAAACAAAAAGACCACAGTGAAAAACTTCTCAAAAGCCGATTTCACACTTCTAAAAACTAGTGTGGTCTCCTTTAAGGCCCCTGAGCCAGTGGTAAACATTACTCAAACCGCTGAATCACTTACAAATGCCTTCTACCAGCACCTACAGGACTGCATGGATCAGGCAATCCCAAACAAAACTAAGACTCTCTGTACCAAAGGCAAGCGTCCAGTCTGGTGGACCCCAGCCATAAACAAGCTCTACAACAAAAGGAGGAAGCTACTACAAGATAGAGCAAAATCCTTGAAAGGTAAGACACCTTTGATCATTATAAGTAAAAACTAAGAGCTCTCATAAAATCATCCAAGGCAAATTTTGAGAGAAAAATCGCCAAGGACTCTAAAGAGAATCATAAGGCCTTCTTTAGCTATGTTAGAAACCTAGGAGGAAACTCCCAGATATGCTCAGAATTAGTTCAAAATGATGTGAAAATTACTGAACCTACACACATTGCCAACATACTGGCTGACAGGTTCAGTGCAAACTTCTCCCCTCCCCAAAAGGAGAGATATCTATTCCAGAGGATTGTAGCCCCCAAACATCTCCAACGCCCAGGTGAGAACTGCCCTCACTAAGGCAAAAACACAGCATCCATGGGACCGGATGGTGTCCCCGGCTGTGTGCTTCACGAACTCAACGAGGAATTAAACCCACAGTTAGGACAGCTGTTTAATCTTAGCCTCACCTCAGGATCATTACCCACGACTCCAAGGAGTGGCGACTGTGGTCCCACTTCATAAGGGCGGTGCCTCCACAGACCCTGGAAATTACCGCCCCATTAGCTTGACAAGCCTTATCTGCAAAGCCATGGAGAGGATCATAATGGAACTCATAAATAAAGACATAGGGAACTTGCAGACTTTGGATCCAACCCAGTTTGGCTTTGTCAAAGGCAGATCCTGCCTCTTAAACTTCCTTGACTTTCGAGACTGTCACCAAGGCCATTGATGAGGGAAAGGCAGTCCATACAGCCTACCTCGACCTGGCAAAGGCCTTCGACACAATACCCCACTCAGGTATCATCGAAAAACTCATCAGCTTGAATGTAAACCCATACATCACAAGATGGGTTGCAAACTGGCTAAGTGACAAAACCCACAGGGTCAGAGTTGCTGGAGCCATGTCAGACTCAAAGCCTGTCACAAGTGGTGTCCCACAGGGCTCAGTCCTGGGTCCACTCTTGTTCGGCATCTACTTTTCTGAAGTACAAGCAAACACAGGAGGTTATGGCTGACAAAGTTTGCAGATGACTGCAAACTGGGCCATAGTCGAAAACACATCTGACACAGATATCCTCCAGAAGGGCCTCACAGAAATGGATAACTGGTGCCAGAGCCATGGCCTGAAGTTAAACGCCAAAAAATGCATAGTCATACCCTTCGGGAAAAACAAGGTTACCCCTAGCTACCATATAGGTGGCAATCCACTGAGCACAGAAAAAGTCATCAGGGATCTGGGGACCCAGGTTGACAGTAGTAGGAAAACCTTCTATATCGCCCACCTGATCATGAAGGGATTCACATCTAGATCAAGGGAGGTCATCGTCCCCTGTACTCATCACTCATTAGACCTATGATTGAGTACAATGCCCTCGAATGTATCTGACCAGACACCTGCTGCAGCTTGAAAGGCCCCAAAAGTTCCTCACCAAAAGGATAAAGGGTCTCAAAAATATGTCTTATGCTGCCCGACTGAAAGAACTCCAGCTCTATTCAGTCTCATACCGCTTGCTCAGAGGTGACCTGTGCCTGACATATAAGGCCATGTCAAACCCAGATTTGATGAATATGCTTCACCTCAAAAAATCTAGATCCCTCAGAACCACAAGGGCGGGAGACTTAAACCTTGACACGGTTATAAATAGAACATGCTGGAGGGACAGATTCATCACCCAGAGACTCCCTATGCTGTGGAACAAAATCCCGGTACATGTGAGGCAGAGCACTTCTCTGGCCTTGTTCAAGAGGAATCTTGACCAATGGATGGGAGATTGCAGATATACCCCAGGGATTACTTCAGTGTCACTGCTTGACAGAGGCACAGCAAAATGATAGGCATAGTTTTTATTCAAACTAAAGGGGTGGCGAAAGCCACATAACTATGGGCTAGGCTTATAAATGCCCTTGGGCAGATAGCCTAGTATGAACCTATGAACCTATGAACCTATGAACCTATGACTGTGGTATTAGTAGAGTCTTAAAGAGTGATAGACCTGGAGCCCTTTAACTTTTGGGATATACAAAACATTGGTGGTACTGACTGAAAGTTTGATAGCTCCAAGCCATTATCATACAGAATTAAAGTTGATAAATGCATCAGGTTTTAAATGGACTTGTAAGTAAGGCAGAATCTAAGAACCAAAATATCACTGAGACTAACTGGGTATGAGGATAAAATGGTTGTAAGGTCATTGATGAATAAAAAGAAAAGTATAATGACCCCTGCCATACCCTTGATGTAAAGATTCCACTGTCTGATAAGGTGCTGACAGAATGGACCATGAATATTCAGTTTGTAAATTAAATTCAAAACCAGAATAGAGGGCCATTGCCAAAACTAGTAGGTGAAGAATTAGAAGAATGGAGTGATCAGTAATCTTGAATACCCTTCGGAGGTCTATAGAAGGCCTCCCATTAGCCAACCCTTCTCTAAATTTAAGTAAGTGGTATTAGTAGTTAAGAAATGGCAGTATAAATGCTCTGGTCTGAGTGAGCAAAAGGCCATGGTGGACACTTGGGAGTAGCCCATACTTGATACAGGTGATAACTTGGCCATATATTATTTTTCAAATATGTTGCAAGAGTAAAGAGACTAGATAGGGAGTGGTAGTCTTAAGGGGTTATTAATGGAATATTTTAATTGAAGACAGATAATACTTGAGGCTAAAGAAATATTAAATAGGGCATAAATGGCTTTGCTTTAACTGAAGCAGACATTCATGAAAAGGTAGAGTACTGGGCATCTAGTTTGGCATCTAAAGACTTTTGTAGTTTTACTAAGAACTTCCTTACAGTTTTGGTGGAAACAGAAATAAAATAAAAGGAGGAATGCCTTGGTGGTTGGAAAGCTCAGTGTATGGGAATTAGTTGGTGAAGTATCTTAGGAGTAGGATTGTGGAGGGGATGTTCTAAGAAAGCGGGAGGATTTATTCTGCTATTTGAATGAGGAAGTCATACAGTTAATTAAGAAGAGGATAGTTGTTACACATTCTAATAAGGATTTGGCCTGTTGGGTTACATCATATAACTTCTTTACTGTTTTCCAAAATAGCTTAGAGTGTGTGTGGTCATATAGTTGTCTAGAAAAAAAAAAAAAAAAAAAAAAAATATATATATATATATATATATATATATATATATATATATATATATATATATATATATATATATATATAAGTATTTATTGTATTTATTGTATAAAATCAGCAAAAGTTTAGCAAGAGGCCATAGTCTGATTAGTGGTTTTATGGCTTCCAATTAAACTAGGCCTTAACCCTGTTTCAGTTGCTGTTTTAGCTTGGGGCTTTGGTAGGAACAGTTTTTCCCTTTAAGTCATTTTACTCTTACAGGAAAGAGTCTATTTATGACTGTGTTAACTAGACAAAAAAAAACCGGTGTGATTGGACTTGTCTCTTAGTGCGTTTAATGTCAGTTGATTCAGTTAGGTTCTGTCAATAGCTGTGTTTTGCTGGTTTCTGGAAAGGCCTAAATATTGACTATGTAAGTTTATGTCTTACACTTCTGTACGAAAAGGTTGACACAACAGGGCAATAGTCACTAAGACTATTGGGTTTAACAGCTGTATCCTTCTATCTATGTGGTATGTTTGTTATAAGTAGATCAGAGATGAGTTATTTCCAGTAAGTAGGTTTGATCAGGTGGGAGTGGTAACAAGCAGAGTAGCTGCGCTTTACAATGGCTGAGGAGGTTCATGTTAAACGTATGCATAATGATTATACTATTTTGGGGGTCACAGTGAATAAAATCAAGGATTATGTTTTCCCCCTTTCCCCCATCCTTTCCTCTATTGGACCAACCAGCTGTCTCCTCTTCCTGTACCCAATCAGCCCATTCATTCCATCAGGTGTGATGGCAGAGTCCTATGACCTATTGATTCCTGCCTGAAGAGCTAAATCAGCTCATGCATTTCCCTCTGTTGAGAGTCAGGTTCATAGGTTGGTTCATAGGTTGGTACTAGGCTATCAGCCCTAGGGCCTATACAAGCCTAGCCATAACAATTCCCTGGCTATTTCTTCCCACATTATTTACTTTCCTGGACCCCTGTCAGGGTGACTGACGTGATCCCTGGGGTGAATTTCCTTTCTCCCATCCAAACGTCAAGGTTCCTCTTGAAGAGGTCCAAAGAGGCACTCTGCTTGACATGTATGGGCAATCTATTCCAGAGTCTGGGGAGTCTCTGGGTCAGGAACCTATCCCTCTAGCATGTTTTGTTTATTGTGATGACAAGGTTTAGATCCCTGGAGTGTGTAGCTCTGAGGGATTGGGATTTCTTTAATGTAACATGTCCAACAGCTCTGGGTTTGACATGGCCTTGTATGTTAAGCAGAGATCGCCTCTGAGTAGACGATATGCAACAGAGTATAGCTGGAGTTTTTTAAGGCGGTCAGCGTAGGGCATCTGTTTTAGGCCTGTGATTCTTTTAGTGAGGTATTTCTGAGGCCTTTCCAGTTGTTGCAGATGTCTTGAGAGGTACATAGCAAATGGGGCGTTGTATTCTATAATGGGTCTAATGAGAGATGAGTACAGTGGGGCAATGATCTCCTTTTTTCTGGATGAAAAGCCCTTCGTGATGAGGTGTGCCACATAGAAGGATTTCCTGACTGTTGTGGCGATGTGGTTATCGAAGATGAGACCACTGTCCACCTGTGTCCCTAAGTCTCTTATCACACTTTCTGTGTTTAGTGTACTGCCACCTATATGGTAATTCATGGATACATGTTTTTTCCCAAAGGGGATAACAATACATTTCTTGGCATTGAGCTTGAGCCCATGGCTCTGGCACCAAGCATCTGTTTCTGTAAGGCCCTTTTGTAGAGTATCCACATCATTTGGGATTCAATAATGGCTCCCAGTTTGCAGTCATCTGCAAACTTTGTTAGCCAGAGTCCCTTAGTGTTGACCTGTACTTCAGAGAAGTAGATGCCAAACAAGAGCGCCCCCTGAACTGAACCCTGAGGTACTCCACTTGTCACTTGTCTGGAGCTGGATTTGGAGTTGGCTACTTTTACAGTGTGGCTTCTATCAGTAAGCCATTTAGCAACCCATTGGGTGACATAGGGATTAATGCCCAACTTAGTAAGTTTATCTATGATTCCAGAGTGGGGATGGTGTCAAAGGCCTTGGCAAGGTCTAGATAGGCTGTGTGGACCACCTTACCCTTATCCATGGCTCTGGAGACTGATTCAAAGAAGTCAATCAGGTTCAGGAGACAAGATCGGCCCTTCACAAACCCAAACTGGGTGGGGTCCAGTGTTTGAAGGTTGCCAATGTCTTTGTTTATAAGTTCCATGATAATACACTCCATGGCCTTGCAGATAAGGCTTGTCAGACTGATGGGATGGTAGTTTCCGGGATCCAAGGTGGATCCCCTTGTGGAGTGGGATAACTGTAGCTCTGCGCCACTCAGTGGGCACAAAACCTGAGGTGAGGCTGTGATTAAACATGACACTTAGGTGAGGTGCCAGTTCATATTGTAGTTCATGTAGTACACAGCCGGGATGTCATCTGGTCCCATGGATGCTGTATTCTTGGCTTTAGAGAGTGCGTTTTGTACCTGTGTGGCCATTATTACTGGAATTTGGCAATCTTCCAGTATTGAGATGGGCCATTTAGGGGTGAGAGGGGTGAAGTTGGCACTGAATCGATCTGCCAGGATATTGGCAATATCCTTCAGATCAGTATATTTAATGCCATTCTGTTTTAGCTCAGAGCAGATCTGAGCATTGCCATTTAGATTCTTGACATAGTTATAGAATGCTTTGTGGTTGTCTTTGGAATCTTTGGCAATTTTATTTTGTAACTAGCTTTGGAGGATTTTATGAGGCATCTCAGTTTCTTACTGAGGCTAGTAAGGAGTTTTTGCATCCTGGGATTTTCCTCTTTTCTGCAAAAGTTTCTTCCTTTTGTTGTAAAGTTTGTTTATGGCAGGGGACCACCAGTTTGGCTTCCTTTTTGGATGAGAGCATTTTGGTTCTATTTGGGATGGCACGATTCATGCATGAGTGGATGTGCTTGTACAGTGCCTTAGTGTAGGATTCAGCAGTTGAACTTTCAGTTCCCGTCTGCATGGGTGTCATGAAGTTTGTCACTTCTGACTTGAATAGCATGAAATTGGCTTTGGAGAAGTTTTTTATGGTGGTTTCTTTACTGGGGGGTGGGGGTGGGATGTGGATGTTAAGGGTGATTAGCTTATGGTCAGACCTGACTAACTACTAGGGAGAGGTACTAGGGAGAGGACCAGCTTTCAAGTCTAGTGAGTGAAGTGACACCAACTCAGCTCCATGAAGTGAACTCCTCAGCAGCTCCCTTAAACTCCACATATTGCTCCTCACTCAGGAAGCATGTATGCTGCCACATAAATTTAATCCTGGCATCTGAGGTGCACTCTTCTAAAATGTATGCTCAGTAGGTTCATACCAGCAGGTATAACACTCTGTGCTCCCACTACACTCCCTTCAGGATGATGGACTTAATAAAGCCCCTCACTCTCATCCTCCCTGCCTGCTCCCACCTGCATCCATGCCATTAATTGAACATGGATTGCCTTGGCCAGAATGAGGGCTTCATCCATTGACACCATTTGGCCAGGACAAGGACTGTGTTTTTCAGTAACACTAGAGGATAATGAAGGCATATAGACAAGCAAGATGAAAAGTTTAGTATGACAGGCTATAAGTAGTTGTACTGCTGACCATTTGGGGAAACTTGTTTTTTCACTTGTTACTTTTGATAGGCTTGAGTTTCAAACTTTGTTTATTTCTGACTTCCGGCAGAGCCCTACCCCCAATTTTTAAATCAGTTAGAAATTAAATCAATTAGATCAGTTATTCCAAAATATGTAGTAGTTTTAGCTAAGGAATAATGAAAGGTGTATTGTTTCTGTAACTACAGTAATATCACGTTAACACCATTGAAACAGGATTCTAGGGATGGCATTTTGTTATTTAGGTTAATGGCATCTAAAGGTCTGATTTTTTGTATATGTTTGGATTGTATGTTGTTTTTTGACTAGGATGATTAGATGAAGTGAGAGATGCGGTATATAGAAGTTAGTCATTTGTAGAAGGATATTGTAGTGGGATGTAGTTGATGAAACAGACTTCAATCAGGGAATTAGGGTTAATATTTCAAAAGTAAAGTATCTTTAGGATTACAATATAAGAGTTTATTTTTCCCCTGTAGTACAATATGGGGTTTGTAACCTTTGCTATCACATTGATTCTGATACAAAGTTGATCCTTTAAAAGTGCATGGCAAGTTTATGTAACAGCACCATAAGTTGCATGGTTTGATGTGAAGTTTATAGGAGTTTGTAAGGAAATAAATAAAATCCTGGCACCATAAACCAATGGAGGAAGCAGTATTGATATAAAAAACAAAAAAATATTTATTGCAGAAGTGAGCGCTTTCGAAACCTTTCCTGGTTGCTTCTTCAGGCCAAAATAACAAACAAAATAGGACATCCATAGTTAAACAGTACATTTTTTTAAAAACAGCTAATCAATGATTGACATTCAAGTAGAAATTAACTTAAAGGCATATAAAAGTATAAAGTACAATGCATAAAATGCATAGAAACACATTTTTCACATATCAAGAAGCAACAAATGGTCATATAAATATACTAAAAATATATGTATATGCATATATATATAATAATTAATCTCAGCTTAATTTTAGCTTAATTTCTTCCTAAGTTTCCTGCCTTTAAGGACAGGCTTCAAGGATATATAGTCATTAAGTCCTGGTGGTCTATGTGCTGTTGTGACATAATCCATCTCAATTCTTTTTGCTCTGTATTATTAGTTATGTCTCCAAACCTATGAGTCTCCATCACTGTGTCTATGACCAAAAAATTTAAATAATGACTATCACCCTTAAGCATCATATGCTTAGCTATGGCACTATGTTCTTGCTTTCTCCTAAAACAGTAATAGTGATCTCAAACCATTTCTTTGAGCCATCTGTTTGTCTTGTCAACATAGAACGCATCACAGAACATGCAGGAGGCCAAATAAATCACATTCTTGGTCTCACAGTTCACTATCACTTTGAACTTATACAGTCTGTGTTATAGGATGAACAAAATTATTACTAGTTTCAATAAACTCACAAAAGGAGCAAGTGTTGCATCTTCTTGTGCCTAAGTCAAGCATAGGTTTATCCACATATTTATCTGTGTAACAAAGCATTTGTTTGAGGGATTTCTTGTTTTTATATATAAACTTAGGTTTATTTCCTACTATCTCTCTTACTCGATTGTCCTTGGCTAGAATATGCCAGTTGTGGTCCAATATACTTTGAATCATCTTAGTGTCAGTTGAATGTGTCATCCAGTAGAAAGGAGAAAGACTTTATTGGCAGGGAATGTAACAAATCTAATTTAAATTTTTGTATGACACATTCAACTGATACTAAGATTATTCAAAATATATTGGACTGCAATTGGCATATTCTAGCCTCAGACAATCAAGTAAGAGAGATAGTAGGAAATAAATCTAACCCCCGGATTTATGAAGCCTGCGCCAGTCGCAGGCGTAGCGTATGCGGGATAATGCTAAATATGTCCGCCGAGCGATTCAGGTATGAACAAACTCCACGTGCACTACCGGCGTACGCCAGATCTACGCAGCCCTCGGCATAGGTATGCAAATCACCCCATGCGCAGTGTCGCACCATGCTAATGAAGGCATACAGCGATTCATGAAGTGGTGCAGGCGTAGCGCAAGCCCATGGAAATGTAAACCAAAAAACACGGTTTACATTTTCCCAAACAGAACATCGGAGTTATGGAAGCGGACCAGACTCATGTATTACAAAGTTAACATATGCCAATGGTGAAATACACAGCCAATGGCACAAGAAAAGATGTACAACACCTAAAAAACAACATTTAATGTCATGTCCACAGTAACACACAGTACAACTGCAGGGCATGTGTGTGCAAACAGGAATACAAAGGAAATATATACAAATGTCATAAAATTGCAATGTAAGACAAATCAGGATTGCACCATAATATGCAATGGTAGGCATGGCACACCACAAGCAAGGCGCAAGGGCTCCCAAGGGCCCGCGACAGTGTTCGGCGCTGTAACTATGAATTAATAGTCAATGCCATGCAAATGAGGCAGGTAATACTGAATCGCAAACGTCCCGCTGGATTAAGGATGTACCTCATGGTGCAGCGCTATAACACCGAGGAGTGTATCAGAGGTGATACATGACATCAGCAGAGGGGGGTGTGCCACCGTATCAGTAAGCACATTGGAGCAATGGAAATCTGGCCTGGCCATTGCTAAGCAAAGCTGCAGGACAGGGGTGGGGAGGAAGATATAGGACCGTTTAGCTGAGAGCACACATGGTGCCCGAAAGCGCATGTGTACAGGGATGAAATCGTGCCCGAAACCCGGTAAGCGGATGCACGCACTGTGAACAATAGCACAAACAGGAAGGTCAGGGGAAGAAAAGAAGGAAATGCCGAAGCAGGGTAATTGGCGTACTAATGAGCAATTAATACCAATCAACTCAGGGTGGCCAATCGACGGCAGTAGACAAGCCTGCATGCAGAAACCTGCAAAACAGGATAGGGGAGGCATAGGATTGCAAAGAAAGGAGGGGAGGACTTGGAATGCAAAGATAGGAGAACTGTCATAGAAGAGCAAAGCAAACCCACAGTAGACTGGCAATAGCACACATTACGCAAGATAAGCCAGGTCTAGGAAAGTACAAATGAAAGCAGGCTGCTGGATGCATGCCAGCAAATGGTAGGTGTAACATGCACTAATGTAAATGAAAGGGCAGGAGGTAATTCAGGGCATCCAAATGTAATGCAACACCAAAGGCAGTACAATAGTGGTTCCGTTAATAAAACACAGAAGATACCCTGTAGCCATGATCATACATACACACCCTATGACATCATCAGTGTTCACAGCAAAACAGTATAAAGTGTGAAAGCACCCAACACACACCTGTGTATTCCCAAACACTGCACCATAGGTGTAAACAGACGGGGAACTTTTAAAATGTACATGCTGGGAGCTGCCATAGCTGTGATTCATCAGCATGTGTTACAGACCGACGATGTTGTGGAGCAGGGGTGTAGCCAGGATTTTAACATTTGTACTCACAGCTTGCAGTCTGCTGCCCCCCCCCACCAAACCACACCCACATCAACACATTGATCTCCACCCACACCCCCTTACAAATCATTCTTCAAGCCACATCCCGCTTCACAGCGCTGATCTCTCTCCCATCTATGAAAAATACATGCCAGGATGCTTATCATTTATATGATGAAACAATAAAACAAAAATGAATAATTCAGTTCAAGTGTGGAAAAGCACATAAAATAGCTTACCATATTTAAATTATGGCTAACTTTACCACAGTGCAACTGAATCCAGATGACCCCTCATGTGTGCACAATCCATTTTAGTGGATTCTGAGAGAAGCAAACCCTCGACCCCAAGAAACTGCTTCTTGCTCCTTCCTGGGTCAGTCATTGCTAGCTGCCTTGCATTTGCATAGGAATCTGTCAAGCTAATTGCTCTTTTCTTTCCCGACTGTCACAACTAGATTAAAGGGTTTAGGTGCAGTAAAACTTCAGAAATCTTCAAAGCTCCAAAAGAACAAAAAATAAATCAATAAAATCACAAAAAAGCTAATGGGAAAAAGACTCATTTTTTCTTGATTTTGGAGAGGAAAAATAATCACCCCTTTACACCCTTATATGTACCAACTCTATGTGTGCACCAGTGTGAAAAAAGAAGAAATCTCCCTAAAGAAGTGAATCATTGCTGGACCACAATTAGAAACTGCACTCGGAATGATTTCCTATAGGAAAAGCGTCATAGGGAAGCCAAATCTAAGTAAACATTATGCAATCAGTGTTACACTTATAAATAGTGATAATGTTAATGACTGTGTTGCAGGTATAGGTATGGCTGTATAATACTATAAAACAGCTGATATCTCATAGAAGTTTAGGGTATAATGAAATATGAGCAGGAGATGAGACTACATCTGACCTGAAGGTGCTAAGTCAGAGATGGAATATGAAAAGGGAAGACAAACTTACAATGCCTTGAAATTAAAGTTAACTAATATTAATTTGTCAGATCTTTTTTCTTGCAAGAAGCACACATATACACAAATGAACTCACACATATACTCCAGTACTTAAATATTTGTAAGTTTCCTGACAGAGACTGTTGTATAATCAATATTACATGTGCAGTTAGAATCCTGCACTGTTATCTCTCAGCATGTCAGTTTACAGAGGGAAAAAAATCTCAGAAAATTAAAAAAAAAATGTAGTGCTTCTCCAGTAGAGGAATTACCCCTGTGCTCTAAAAATAATCCTATGCTTTCCCCTTACATAAACATGGTAAATCACATCAATTGGCAAACTACAAACCTACAGCCATCCTGTCCTATCTGTCTAAAACACTTACAAGTATGATCACATACATCTGATCAACCACCTTGCAAAGAACAAGTTATTTTCAACAACACGTCATAATCTTAGGCCAGGCCATAGCACAGGAACAGCATTACTTACTTTCATAAAGTATGTTTGTTACAGAAAAAAAATCAAGGTAAAATGGTACTATTCACATTTTTAGACTTGTCCAAACCATATGAAAAAGTTTTATACCCCCTGATCTTTCTTAGACTTAAGGAACTATGCCTAACAAACAATACAATCAATTGATTTACAAGTTACCTCAGTGTGTATGTTGAGCCGAGGAGCTGTCAACATCATAATAAATAACATTAGAACCTTTACCCTTTAGTATACTTATAAGTAAAATGCATACAGCCTCTCACCCATCAAAACTACTCCGATCTACAAATGACTCAACAGCATACCTCTCAACCTGGAAACATCAAAAATCTGGACAAAGGCCCATGAAAAATAGGTACAAATCTGTACGCTGACTAACAAAATTTTCATACATAATTATGCAACCTCACCCAATCCGATGGGATTGTGGGATGCCAACATTCAAAAGCAAATTGAAGAACAGACAAAATATTAAACACGAAATATAACCAGAACAATAGTGTTTTATTTATATTAACATATGAACCTGCATCAAACTTTGAACTTGTGTAAAAAACTAAAATACAATTATTAATTATGATGATTGCTTATTAAACACAACAATTGCTTATTAACCAAGCATTTTTCCCATTTGGGACTTGGCACTTTAATAGAGTCGGTGGTTCTGCAGAGTATAAACCCCCCTGCATAAGAAACACCATCCCCACCACATAATCTAAAATAATCCAGTGGTATAGTTAAAATATTGTACACATCTCTTGAGTACTTCACTTTCTTACACAACGTTGTACTCACAGCTCCTGAAAAGAACTGAGGTTGTATTTAGTTTTCACACAGATTCTGATGTTTTTTTTTAATCTTCCTCAAAACAAGCATCATTCACCAAAAACATCTGAATTTCATCTCACATTTTTGCGAGACTAAAACAAGTATACTACATCAATGAAATTCACACACTTGTCTCACTTTGGAAGATGGTGTATTTCTCCACAGGATTCCACTATTAACCATGATTCCCAGTCCACCTTGTTTATAAAAAGACCACTTGTGAAAGCATGATGATAAATCATTGTAAAAGTTATCTTAAGATGCCCCTCACATTACTTACATTTAGCATATTTAAAATCTCAACAAATGTTCCATCCAATGCAGCTGATAAAAATCATTCACAAAAAAATATAGTAAGCCCCCTGAGTTGTGCCATGTCAGGGTTCAAGTAACAGCCTCGCTTTGTGTTTAATTTGAACATATAAATCCATCAAAGAATGGAGACCACGTGAAATATGCACCTAATCGCCTTACATAAAAACAGTCGAAGTGCTGACATACTCCTTGAACTTCCTTAACATAATCTGAATCCGTACGTAGCAACCTGCTACCTCTACCACCTGCTGTAAAGGAATTCACATCTTGGGTAATTTAACCATTTGTTTCCCCTTCTGTGTGAACTGATGGCTAAAATCAATAGTTTAAATGTAAAACAAAGCAGATAACCACTACACAGCAAAATAAAAATAAATGGTTTATTTTTTACGTTATTCACTGTTTGTTTTATGTTTCTACTTATTGCTGCTGCTGGCGGTATACCGTTAATCCTACAGGTGTTTTTTTTTACTTTATTACGTGAATACGTGGCAAAATCAATAGTTTACTTTTTGCACTGCTAGACTATTGGCATTTTAGTTGGAGTTAGCAGATGATGCAGTTTCTATTATGCAAAATATTAAGGTGCTTTTATTTGTTTTGCTTGCCTTGTGCCAGAGGAGGTGTATTTCAGCCGCCAGAGAAAGTAAATTCCTGAATCCTGGCTGGTGGGACTGATTGATCACGGACTGTGGAACACGGATGAGAGCTGGGCAGACTGAACAAACTTGGCAATCTGCACTACAGTGCAGAACTTGAAGTACATCATGTACTTGGGCTGGGTTGACAAAATAAACAGCAAATAGTGAAACACTGAACAGCTCTGAAAGCTCCTCTCGCTGCTACGCTATTATGAGTACTCCAGACCATTTCCTTCCCAATTATAATTTTCATATAGGCAGGCAGTCTGCTTCATGAAGTAGCATCATTACACTCCTGCATGCATTGCTGATGACGTCAGCAGCAACTTAAAAAAAAAAAAGAAAAGAAAAATATTGAAAGTAATCATGAATTAAAGGGGGCCAATCGGGAATTGTGGCACCCCATTATTTTGCCTCAAAGTACGTAAAGAAAGAGTATGGTTGAGAGGTATGCCCTGGGTCCTAGTGCCTGTTTTCTACCCCTCCATTACAAAAACTGTACTGAAGTGCGTACAGTCAGTATGCTTCCCGACGTCCCTGTTGTGGAGGATGATGCCGACAACCACCGTAGGCCTCAGAGGAGGAGAAGAGTGTTCAGACCAAGGGTAACCTACCAAGGGCTACATGATCTGGACATAGTAGAGCATTACAGAGTGGACAGGGACATCTTACAGCAAATAGTAGAGCTGTGCCGGCCATGACTGAGAACCAGAAACAACAGAGGGGAACCCATCCCAGTGGACATGAAGGTATGTGTAAACTTGCAAATACTGGCCACAGGTACCTTTCAAAAGCCAACTGGAGATATAATGGGGATCTCACAGGCATCAGCATCCAGGGTACTACACCAGTTCCTGGATGCCATGTTACCACATGCCAATGAGCATATATACTTCCCCCGAACTCAGGAGGAGTTGGCCAGCAATATGCGTCACTTCCACCGTGTGGCAAACTACCCGGAGGTACTGGGTGCGATAGACTGCACGCACATACAAATCAAGTCACCACCCGGTGAGTATGGTAGGCACTACATAAACCACAAGGGATTCCACTCCATCAACTGCCAGGTCGTGTGCAATGTCCAGGGCATTATCATGGATGTGTGTGCTGGCAGCCCTGGAAGCTACCACAACTCCCATATCTGGCATGCCTCACAGCTGTATCAGGTATTTGTCAGGGGGGACATCCCACAAGGCCACCTTGTGGAGGATGCTGGCTATGCACTGGAGCCATGGATGATGACCCCCATCAGAAATGCACACACATCAATGCAAGAATGCCATAATGAGGCACATGCACAAACCAGAATCATCATAGAGCATGTGTTCTGGATGCTGAAATCACGGTTCTGGTGCTTGGACATATATGGTGGAGCCTTGCAGTACTCCCCAGGCATGTGTGCCTACATCTTCATAGTATGTGCCATGCTACATAATATGATCCTGCGGAAACAGCTGCAGCAGGGGCAAAATGGGGTAGGGCCTCACAGCCCACCACAATTGCCAAGGTCAACACAGGCACAGAGGGATCTAGACCATGAACACACTGTGCCAGACCCGGTAGGCAGACAGAGGTGTGCCCAATATGCCTACGCCTTGGCAAAGAGGGAACATATAGCACATACCTTGACAGTGTAGGCTCCCACGGACTGACACCCCTCCCCACCTGCACACACAGTAACATGGATGGCACACAAACACGACTACCTGTAAATTGTGATGTATAGGTGGCCCACTGTGGAATCCTACATAGGCAGCCCTCAAACATTGTACACGCAACAGCCACTGGAACACGGAAATGTCAACACCTGAACAGTAGATGCGCCTATCAGCATCTGTCGGTGCTGTGTGTGTAGGTTCTCAGGTACATCGGTAGGTATACGCCCAATTGTCAGAGGCAAAACACCAAACGGGCCAAACAGTGATTCCCGTCACCACAACATTGAGTAAGCAACTGTCGCTTACTGGAGCAGAGGCAATCATGGGAGCACATGTGTGTAAGCACTGTCCTACACACACTCATCACAGATTCCCCGCTGCGTTACTAAGGGGCTCCACAATATGTAATCATGGATGTTGTGTCAAGGCAGGGGATGTACCCATGACAAGCATTCATCACCCCAGCATGCTGCATCCACGGCCATATGAAGGTGTAGCACATTGTCGGGTATAGCTAATTGTGATATACATACCCAATGCCGGAGTACAGCCAGTAAACATCACATGGACATACCATTAACTGGACTCATCAATTTGTAAACTAACAGAGTTATCCATGTGAGTGTAGTGTGGAGTAACTGCTGTAGTGTACTTCACATACAAAATGACATAATACGTGTACAACCCCCAGATGTCCAAGTGGTACATGCAGTGACTGTCATGCATGTTCCCGGTCCCACGTCCCGCAAGGGATGTAACGTAATCCTGACTGCACGGGTAATGCATTCCGGATGCAGGTCATCAGAATATGTGTAGCACACGTTAGCGGGAATAAGCGTTGCCCACAGCTGGTAAGTGATGTTTAAATACGACTATACGGATATGCACGAAACAGGGCTAAGCGTCACCGACCTCTGTGCAGATCACAGTCAATGATGTACAGAACAGGTGAAACCAGCATTAGTCACCCCTGAACAAATAGCGCCTGCTCTGAAGGGTAAAATGACCACTGCCAGGAGTGGAACAGGCATTCATGTATACAATCACCCAACACTATTGCTAGGCAAGATGTACATATGGTAGGGTTGCTGCAGTTCAAATGACCAATGTGGGACATATGCCAGATGTCTGCAGGATGACACATACACCCAGCCAGTACAAAAACCAGAACGTCAGTGTTTTGCATAGACAAAAAGCTTATTCTAGTAATTGTCGCAGGTACGTGTTCCATGTCCTGTAACATGTAGGTGGGTCAGATACAGAATAAGTGTTTTATGCAACTATTCCATAAACTATAGGGAATATGTTTGTCCCAAAGTCGCAGGACATTTGCTATGTTCACAAATATTTCGCAGGACACAACTGCACAAAGAGGGACTGTCCCTCGCAAAGTGGGACTGAAGGTAATCTTAACCTATGGCAGGTGTGTAATGTGACAGGCACAGACACAAATGTGTGGAGTCCAGGAAACACAGTATACACTGGCAAACACACAATGAAAGGTGTAGCGTGCCTGTCACCACCCCTGTCCGAGATATGTATATATATATATATATATATATATATATATATATATATATATATATATATATATATATATATCTACACATATATAATACAGATAGAAAGGGCGATAGTGTGATATATGTCGATATATAAGGGGTCACTGACATCTGCAAATATATAGATAGGTCAACGACATTCAAAACACCTTTGAGGTACAAATAAATAGGATACTGCCAACTATGGAATGTGTCACACACCGGCACGCATAACCAGGAGGCTGAAAGACAGAAAGAACACAGTACTGGAACAGTAGAACTGCGAGCAATATGACGATAGTAAGGACATGCAGTCACCGCTGCTGGCGGTGCGGTCCACGTAGGTACCGTGTACAACTGTGGTTGTGAATGATGTAGCCTGTGTATGTGTGTGTTGAGGGTGCCATGTGTGTTCCCGTGTGACTGTAAAGTGTGTGTGTGTGTGTCCACATCGTGTGTCTGTAGCTGGCAACTCAGAGGTAGATGATTACGGTAGGTGTGGATATAGCTAGCCGTAGGCATGCGGTAAACACCTGTCCCACATTGGGAGGGACAGCCCCCCTGGGCAGATGTGTCCTGACATGAAACATTACAAAGGGAAACTGTCCAAGAGTTTAGGACATTAGTATGTCCCAAATATTATGCAATAGTTGCAGGAAATACTCATGCCTGTATGTAAGAAATGGAAATGTTACATGCAAATCGATAAGTAGTTAAGGTCCAAGAACAATTGGTATGTAATGAGGATAAAAGTATGTGCTATCCTGTGTACTGACCGTGGCCATATGTCAGCCTGTAAACACCACTATGTGACCCGCAAGTATCCAACTATGGCCATATGAAAAGGTGGCAAGCCATGTCACAGAGGGTCTGACACCAACACCACTGCAATGACTGCAAATATCTGGGACAGACATACATGGGATAGCGGTCATTTCAAAATATCCCTGCACATATCGCCGTACATCCGGAGGTATGGAAGTATCAACCTCACCTGCATACCATATAGAAACCAATTAACAACGGCCCAAAGTAAATTCCCGTAAAATAAGTCTATTAAGTGATAGCACTGTAATAATTAGGGAAGGGGCCCACACACATATATATGGACTACGTAGAAATGCAAGCCCCACAAAACTGTATATGCTAAGTACACCCGCCTACATCCCCCACACTGGAAACAATAGCAATACAGACTATAATCACAGCACAAACATCTAGTTAGTCAATTACATCTGCTGAACCGTTAACATACCTTGTGAGAGACACATTTAAAGATGCCATGCAAAATTGTATCCATCGTATAACGGAACAAACGGCGATGTTACAGGTGTTTGCAATAGTCAGTTATCAGACGGGTGGGATGACAGGTACAGTCACAGGTAGAACCACATACTCAAGCCGTCATACACAATCCACGGGGGACATGACTCTAAAATACACTTGGCTCTACACATAGCAGTTGCAATTACACACAACAAAACACAATACAGGCCGTCTTCCCGAAGGCAGGGCAAATGGCCAATGCCCAAGTGGAGAATTCAATTATACCCCACTGTTGCCGTGTAATTGGTGAATGGAGTAGCTGCACAGCTGAAGTGCACGTAATTAGTCACACCGGACCACCAACTGGCGGCAGTAAACCACATGTTGCAGGTATTGACGTATATAAGGATGACTTGCCAGATATGCAAACTGTATGCTCATACCGTAAAACAGTTTAAAGAGTGATACAGAAGAGCGAGATAGAGACAAAATACCAGAACAATATCAAGGTATGTAGAACACTAACTGTATGTATAGTATGTTCTGTATTAAGTTATGTCAGTGTATGCATAGCCTGGTTTGCAGTAATTAAAAGTGTCCGCCATGCATAAAGTGGAAAATGGTATTTATGTAGTGATGTCTTGCTGATCATACTAATGCTTGTAGAAGTTGTGTGTCCAGCAGTGGGCCACAAGGTAAACAGCACAGACACCACAAGGGATACAACATGACAGCTTTAAACAGAACAATGTCATACGACCCGCCGTCAGTGGCAGGGTATGTCCAATAAGTACGTGCCATAGCAGGGGATAGTATATGTGGATATACTGTAACAGTACGCATGTGTATGGGCATATAACATCAATGACATGTCTAAGGTGGTCCCTCTGTGCAAGTATGCTTTGAATTATGGGATACCATGTAAAACATGTGCAATGTATAGTACAGTAGATTGATATGTAAGATATGCTACACAGGAGAACAGGCATATGATGCATAACAAAGGTATCGTATAGTGATGTGGGTAGTATGTAATTAATTTACGTAAAAACAGTTATGATGAAATAAATAATGTAATCCACTCTGTGCATTTGCAAAGG
>NC_056728.1:1329730992-1329740992 GCF_019279795.1 Protopterus annectens
TTTTAAGAGAAAAAAATGATTTTAAATTAAGTGCAACACAGGAAATTCAGTAAACAGGCTCTAGATGTGTTCTAAATACTGTTTCTAATACAGATATAAACTTTAGCAAGCTGGAAAATGCTGAAAAGTAGGCAGCAAAGCAGTAATTCTTAACAAAAATGTAGAAGAAAATACTTAAAATCTCAAAAGTGGCTCCTTTCTCCTCTCAGCATTTTCTCCCTTTGGTAGGTGCTTCAGCAACAACTAACAAGCCTGGAAAGATGCCAAAACCACGAGGGAGCAGGATTTTAAGAGATAGAGATCAAGGAGTTTAGAATTGACCCAAAATGGCCAATAAAACTACAGCTTCTAGGCAGTAACCACTCCTACAGGGACAGGCAGGCTGTTCAGTGTTAACCACTGCCACTGGTGAACACAGAGACTTCCCTTTAGTCCAAGCAAGCACTGGCCTCCAAGAAACTTACAAACAGTTCAGAACAGCAGATCTGTAACTGAACTTTCCCAAATTTCAGAAAGTGGGAAAAAAGCAAGATTTTTTTTGTTTTATTTTTCATTTTTGTTTTAGTTTAAAGGTAACAGAGATACACAAGTAGCAAAATAATCATAACAGTGCAATAAATGACCCCACACTTGAGTGCTAGGCCAAAGTCAGGTAAAATGCAGTTTTAAGAGAAAAAAATGATTTTAAATTAAGTGCAACACAGGAAATGCAGTAAACAGGCTCTAGATGTGTTCTAAATACTGTTTCTAATACAGATATAAACTTTAGCAAGCTGGAAAATGCCGGAAAGTAGGCAGCAAAGCAGTAATTCTTAACAAAAAAGCAGAAGAAAATACTTAAAATCTCAAAAGTTGCTCCTTTCTCCTCTCAGCATTTTCTCCCCTTGGTAGGTGCTTCAGCAACAACTAACAAGCCTGGAAAGATGCCAAAACCATGAGGCAGCAGGGTTTTAAGAGACTGAGATCAAGGAGTTTAGAATTGACCCAAAATGGCCAATCAAACTACAGCTTCTAGGCAGTAACCACTCCTACAGGGACAGGCAGGCTGTTCAGTGTTAACCACTGCCACTGGTGAACACAGAGACTTCCCTTTAGTCCAAGCAAGCACTGGCCTCCAAGAAATTTATAAACAGTTCAGATCAGCAGATCTTTAACTGAACTTTCTTAAATTTCAGAAAGTGGGAAAAAAGCAAAATTTTATTTTTCTTTTTGTTTTAGTTTAAAGGTAGCAGAGATACACAAGTCGCAAAATAATCACAACAGTGCAATAACTGACCCCACAATTGAGTACTAGGCCAAAGACAGGTAAAATGCAGTTTTAAGAGAAAAAAAAAATTTAATTATGTGCGACACAGGAAATGCAGTAAACAGGCTCTAGATGTGTTCTAAATACTGTTTCTAATACAGATATAAACTTTAGCAAGCTGGAAAATGCCAAAAAGTAGGTGGCAAAGCAGTAATTCTTAACAAAAAAGCAGAAGAAAATACTTAAAATCTCAAAAGTGGCTCCTTTCTCCTCTCAGCATTTTCTCCCCTTGGTAGGTGCTTCAGCAAGAACTAACAAGCCTGGAAAGATGCCAAAACCACGAGGCAGCACAGTTTTAAGAGATAGAGATCAAGGAGTTTAGAATTGACCCAAAATGGCAAATAAGACTACAGCTTCTAGGCAGTAACCACTCCTACAGGGACAGGCAGGCTGTTCAGTGTTAACCACTGCCACTGGTGAACACAGAGACTTCCCTTTAGTCCAAGCAAGCACTGGCCTCCAAGGAATTTATAAACAGTTCAGAACAGCAGATCTGTAACTGAACTTTCTTAAATTTCAGAAAGTGGGAAAAAAGCAAGATTTTTTTTTTCTTTTTTGTTTTGTTTAAAGGTAGCAGAGATACACAAGTAGCAAAATAATCATAACAGTGCAATAAATGACCCCACACTTGAGTGCTAGGCCAAAGTCAGGTAAAATGCAGTTTTAAGAGAAAAAAAACAATTTTAAATTAAGTGCAAAACAGGAAATGCAGTAAACAGGCTCTAGATGTCTTTTAAATACTGTTTCTAATACAGATATAAACTTTAGCAAGCTGGAAAACGCCGGAAAGTAGGCGGCAAAGCAGTATTTCTTAACAAAAAGCAGAATAAAATACTTAAAATCTCAAAAGTGGCTCCTTTCTCTTCTCAGCGTTTTCTCCCCTTGCTAGGTGCTTCAGCAACAACTAACAAGCCTGGAAAAATGCCAAAACCACGAGGCAGCAGGGTTTTAAGAGATAGAGATCAAGGAGTTTAGAATTTACCCAAAATGGCCAATAAAACTACAGCTTCTAGGCAGTAACTACTCCTACAGGGACAGGCAGGCTATTCAGTGTTAACCAGAAAGTGGGAAAAAAGCAAGAGGTTTTTTTTTTAATTTTTTTTTTTAGTTTAAATGTAGCAGAGATACACAAGTAGCAAAATAATCACAACAGTGCAATAAATGACCCCACACTTGCGTGCTAGGCCAAAGTCAGGTAAAATGCAGTTTTTAGAAAAAAAAACTATTTTAAATTAAGTGCAACAGAGGAAATGCAGTAAACAGTCTCTAGATGTGTTCTAAATACTGTTTCTAATACAGATATAAACTTTAGCAAGCTGGAAAATGCCAAAAGTAGGTGCAAAGCAGTAATTCTTAACAAAAAAGCAGAAGAAAATACTTAAAATCTCAAAAGTGGCTCCTTTCTCCTCTTGGTAGGTGCTTCAGCAACAACTAACAAGCCTGGAAAGAAACTCTATCAGGTTGCAAGCAAAGACTGAAAAATAAAGAAGATAAGTAGACACCCTTCATAACTGATGCCATCAACAACCTGCTTATCAGTCAATAGGACATCAAAGGTAGATAGAAGGTGTACTTCCAGCAGCTTTTTTATGAAGAAAAGCCAACAGAAGCTGTACTGTCCCAGACACAGCCTACAATGTAAAAAAAAAAAATTCAGGATCCCCCACTAGAAGAAGTAAGAACAGCACTAAGGAAAATGAAGTCAGAGAAAACAGCAGGCTGAGATGAAATCACAGCAGATATGATCAATATATTAAGTGGGATTGGGGAGAATTGGATCCTGAGGGTGCTCAAAGCAGTGTGGAGAGAAAGGTGTATCCCAGATAACTGAAAAAAACATACTAGTGCTAGTATGCAAGAATAAAGGGAACATCCACAACCGTGGGTAGTGTAGAGGTATCAAACTCCTGCCACATTGCATGAAAGTTTTGGAAAGGAAGAATGATAAATGAATACCTAGAGTAGTAGACAGCAAGACAAGAAATTAGCAGTTCAGATTCAGATCAGGATGAGGCACAAGTGACCCAATGTTTGCTGTAAGGCAGGTAGTTGAGAAGAAGCTTGAAATAATGAAACAGTCCAAATGGGTATTCTTATATTTAGAGAAAGCTTATGACAAGGATCCAAGAAAACTAATTTGGGTAGTCCTGTGAAGGTTTGACATTCCAGAAACATTGGTAGAATTAGTGCAAGGTATGTTCTAGGACCAAGTGACTCAAGTGTGAACAGTGTTCTGTCTCACAGAGGGGTTTCTAGTGCGAGTGGGTGTGCATCAGGTTCAGCTCTAAGCCCACTGCTGTTCATACTGGTGAGGGACTACATTAGCAAACAGTTCAGGGGGCACATCTTAATCATGTTGCTGTATGCAGATGATGTGGCATTGCAAGCAGTCTCTGATTAAGAACTTCAGCAAAGGAGAGGGTAGTGAAATGCTAAACTGAAGGTGCATGGGCTGAAACTGAGGACAGGTAAGACAGCTGTAATGGCAGCAAAAGGGAGAAATCAAAAGATGCTGAAAACCGAGATAGAAGAGAAGACAGTGGAACAGGTCAACAGCTTCAAGTACCTGGGAGGTGTGGCTGAGAAGAAGGGACGTCTGACTGATAAGGGCAAAGCTGGAAACAGAGGAGCTGCAACCAAATGGCACAGAGTGTCAGGGGTAGTGTGTGACAGAATAATGCCAAATAAGATGAAAAGTGAGGTGCTCATAACAGTGGTGTAACCAGTACTACTGTCTAGTACAGACCCCATGGCAATAAAAGCAGAGCAGTTGAGGAAGCTAGAGATGATGGAGATGAAGTGCCCAAGATTGATGGTAGGATGCTCACTGTTGGACAGATGAAGAAATGAGTGTATCAGAGCAGAAGACAAAGAAGCTCCAATCACAGAGAAGGGCAAAGAGGACAGATTACAGTGGTTCAGGTACATGTGCAGAAAAGCTGAAGACAATCTGGTGAAGACAATTTTGGATAGACAAGAAGAAGGCAAGGGGAAAAGAGGGTGTTCTCCAAAGAGATTGATGGATTGTGTGAGAGCAGACCTGAGATCTAAGGCATGGCTGTTGAAGAAGGTAGAAGGGTGGCACTGAATCAAGATACACAGAGACAGATAACATGACACTCCATCTCCATATACAAAATGGGAAAAGGTGGGTTGTTGTTGAGTATGATGATGATGAGTACATGGAGTAGATAAAACTATATGTACTACTAAGAGCTATGATTGGATCTCACTGATCATAACCAATTATTATGTGTTCTCAACATAGATACCAATATTCATCTCACAAGCTTTGCTCTCGAGGCAAATTTCTTAGCCTCCATGTCTCAAACACAAAACAACATGATTACAATTAGAGACCTGATGATAACCTTTATGATATACATTGATAACAGGCAAAACTTTGCAACTCAGTTGTAAAAGATAAAAAATGCTAAATTCCAGATGAAACAGCCTATATATTTAGAAAGGCTGTGTGAAACCATAACTTTTCAAACATCCACCATTTCTTTTTGAGTAATAACTGCTGTATTTGACATGGTTTGCACTCTATGTCTCCCACTTCCTGCATTGTTGTTTCTTCAGTGTAAGTTTTTCAGAAAGTTGGAAGCAATTTGTGAAAAGATTAATCTTTATATCATTGTTTTAGGACAGAGAAGATTAAAGAAGCCCAAGTTGCAGCTTTTCTTCGTGTATTTAAAGTATTTAATATATTTAATCTTGTGGAAGCAAAGTGGTCAGATTTTGTTGCTATTAAAAATAAGTCACATTGGTACTCCTAAAATGAACTTTGTCTGTCTATCTACCTATCTGCTTATCTATAAAACTATAACCATCTATTAGAATGCCAGTTTATCAATTCTTGAATAATCAGCACCTGATTATTGAATACCAAGACATTGATCCACAAAGGATTAAAAACAAAAAAGCGCACACATTTTGTGCATGTGGCAAGCCCCTCTGCACCTGCCTCCCCGATGGGTGGACTGTAACTGCAAGACAGCACTACAGTGGTGAAAAGGGCATAGGACATATTCCATATCCCCACTGAAGAATGATGTAATCAATGGCAAAGCTGGTATATTTTGATCAGCTGATATTCAATCAGCTGAACCGGTCCTTCCAGATGTCAACAAGTTTTGCCACAAAAAGTAATGCTCTTATAACACACACACACACACACACACACACACACACACACACACACACACGCACGCACGTACTCATGCACACGCACACGCGCACACGCGCACATGCAGATGCACACACAATTATTCATACTATTTTTTTAAGAAGCTAGGTTTATCAGGAATCTGTTGATGCATGTGTGAGTGAATTAAGATACAGAGCTAAAGACTTAACTTTATATAGTTTACTGCTATGAGACAGAATTCTGTAAGATTTAAAAATCAATGATTTGACTCTGGAAAGAGCTGTGAAAATGTGTAGAGCAGCAGACTTAACCAATATTCAAAATTTGTAAAAAGTCCAGATAAATTAAAATGAAGCTGAAATCTGATGGTAATACATAGAACAATACTGAGGAAAAGCACGATGTAAGAACGTCTTCAAAGAGTACAACAGTAAAGAGAGCTTCACTTATACATGAAACTGATGATGCAGTTAGAATAGCTCATCTCAACAGTTACCACTTTCTTTGGGATATGGTAATCATTCCAGCTCTTAATGGGAGAATGTGGGAAATACTGACTTTCCAAATGTTTTTCTCAGATATTCAGGTAAAGAAAGGCCAGAAATATGTTTAGCAAGTGACTCATGAAAAATAAATGTCTGTGCATACTATATGCAACTAAATCCTTGACTGACCCATATAATACAGAAGATGTTTTGGCTGTGAATATGTTCGAGGTATGTGCCAAGATTGTGTGCAGAATTTCTTCACAGAGCTCCAAAACATACAGACTTTGCCAGTGTATAAATCATTGGATTGAAAGCCTGTGTACAAATGGTACTTTTATCACATTTAAGCTAGATACCTGGGCAAAAAGGTAACATCATTAGTGAAAGCACATTCAGAGAGATGGACTTAAGAAACTCAGTATCCACTTATTATTCTGGACACAGACTGAGCCAATGGGTGAAATTAAGCTGCGGTATGTTTAAACATAAGAAGTACAGTTTATTTCAAACTGGAACCTAACTTCTTGCGGAGGTCTGCATATGAACCAGTGTGCATGATTAAGTGAAATCACAGTATGCAGAGCATTGTATAGAAGAAGAAATGGAGCATTGAGGGAGTATGGTCTGTACAGTGACAGAGACACTGCTTTGTAGAGTCACAGAAACAATGATTCTCACAATAACATAGGCAGTAATTTACAGATGCTTGCAGTATAGAAGATAAAGTCTCAAGAACAATGTTCAATATGCTCTGATGCACAAAAGTATGTCTGAAGTCATTGGGAAGCATGGTGTGTTATTTAATAGACTTGGAAAAAAGTTCTGAAATTCTTCAACATACTGAAAATTACTTAGAATTACATTTTTTGAAAAAAAATGATATCCACTGGGCGGGAGGGTGAAAAGAAAAAATGTTTCATTACCAATTCAAGTCTATTACATTTATTATGACAAAGGTTATGCATCACAGAGAATGATATTCAAATCCAATACAGTGATTGTGTCAAATCAGATATGTAGTCTCGGGTTAGGGACAGAATATATGAGACATACTTAGGAGTTATTAAGTGTAAAGAAAGGGCATGTGGCATTGTTTTAGATAGAAGTTTCTAAGCTGAACTGATGGAAGTAAGAACTGTTAAGTAACATGCACCGCAAAAGAATCTCTAAAGATGCAATTGTACACATAAAATTCCAGGCAGACCGTAGAGTAAACCTGAATAAATTTTATTTTGATTTATTCCATTTCAAGCACAGCCAGTATCTCATATGAGCTAACTACTATTCTGCAAGTGTTCTGGTCATCAAGTTAAAAGATACCTCTTCTCAAACAGTCAAAACACAGAAGAAGCAATTTTTTTTCTCAGTATGATATTCCTGACATAATCAGCACTGATTACGGTCCTCTATGTGCAAGTGAAACTCTACTCTTGTGAGCTTTTTCATGACACTGGTAATTTGAATTCATCATATCTTCACAAAGGTATCCTCAGTCAAGTAAGTGAGATGTGCAGCCATTGAAACATATAATGAAACAAATTTTTGCACATTCAGGCCAACAAAGCCAAAATTGACTAGCTGGAAACAGACCATGTTTTGAAATTTTTTTTAATGAGCTTGTCAGTTCAACAGAAATGGATTGTTTGGCTAGACTTCTGAACCACAGAGCTTAAGACCAAGCCTGTTATCCATAAACATTAAGATGCCAACAACCTATCCCAAAAAACATCCTAACCAAAGGGCAAAAAGGTCACACTGCCAAACTATTTTAGTACAAATACCAAGAAAGACCCAGCTAAGCTCAATTCTTTACTGTGTAATACCTTAAACCTTCTGTAGTGTGGAGGCCCATGGGATATATGCATATGAACAATAAAGACATGGGCATTTAAAAGTCATGTAGCTGAAACAGGTATGTCCCTTAAGGGACATTTACATGTACCACATGGGTACACTGAGACTAGGAGAAAACAAACCAACAAAATTCAAAATCTCAATTTTTTCTATCTTATATAAAATACAGTTCTTAACAACAGTATCTCCAAATAATACCCTTTCAATAGCTACAGAAGAGAAAGTAGTTCCTTCATGTATATTTTTTATGTTTTACCAAGGCACTTTCCATACGATGACAATACGATTAATAATGTGTAGTGAGGTGTGCTGCTTAAAGTTATTTGAGGTTTCACACACATAAAAAGTGCTACGATGACAAAATGCCAGATAAATTCTGAAATTCGAATTACATGTAAAGAAATTTTTAATAAAATAGATTTTGTGCATATTATATGAGGGGAAAAAAGTCTTGGTTTTAAGAACTCATTGACAAGAGGAACAAGAATCATATATATTGCAACCAACCAATTGAATCCCAATATATGTTTTAAACATCCTTGGAACAAAACAGTTTTTATATCTAGAAATTTTCTGCCTCAAGCTTAGACCCTTCCAATAACTAAAAGATCATTCATTAGCAACCACACCACCAAAAAATTATCTCTGGATAATAGCGACCAAAACTTGTCAACCATATTTCTCAGCCTAAAGCTACTACTATCATAGATAGTAATGAAAATGTACAGGCACCATCTATCCCATGGCCCTCTCTTTAGCCCATTGGACTTGTTTATTCAGTTTAAGAATCAGTGTTCTTACCTGTGGCTTCCTGTAATTTCTGCAAACCCAAGCCTTCCACGTTGGACAAGACCATAGCAAAACATGAAAGGTCATTCCTCTCCAATATGAAATTAGCAACCAAAGTCTGTATATCTATAGTGATGGTGGTTGTATTACATATATATTTATAAATAACAGGGAATATCAAATAGAAGGCTCAGCAAAACTATAATACAAAACAAAATAAACAAAAAATGGACCAAAGACTCTGGTGCCCATAGTACAAAAATACAAAAAACAAAAATGATATACCACAGCACCCAATAAAGCAAAATAAATCTTTGCTTTATTAAACCACTACCACATATGCAAAACAGGTTTATATTATATATATATATATATATATATATATATATATATCTATCTCCTCTATATGTGTGTATACACACATATGCACACATATCTCCCTCTATATGTGTGTATATATATATATATATATATATATATATATATATATATATATATATATATATATATATATATCTCCCTCTATATGTGTGTGTATATATATATATATATATATATATATATATATATATATATATATATATATATATATATATATATATATCCTCTATATGTGTGTATATATATATATATATATATATATATCTCCTCTATATGTTTGTATATATATATATATATATATATATATATATATATCTCCTCTATATGTGTGTATATATATATATATATATATATATATATATATATATATATATATATATATATATATATATATATATATATATATCCTCTATATGTGTGTATACATATATATATATATATATATATATATATATATATATATATATATATATATATATGTGTGTGTATATATATATATATATATATATATATATATATATATATATATATATATATATATATATATATATATATCTCCCTCTATATGTGTGTGTATATATATATATATATATATATATCTCCCTCTATATGTGTGTGTATATATATATATATATATATATATATATATATATCCCTATATGTGTATATATATATATATATATATATATATATATATATATATATATATCCTCTATATGTGTGTGTGTATATATATATATATATATATATATATATATATATATATATCTCCTCTATATGTGTGTGTGTGTATATATATATATATATATATATATATATATATATATATATATATATATATATATATATGTATATGGATCTACCTTACTAGATCGACATGTTAAAACAGCGAAAACGACTTCACCGATGCCAGAAGATCGAAAATTACTTCACCGACGCCAGAACATCGACAGTGCACAAACACGACACTGCATACACTGGACACATCATACCAACAAACAAAACAAATCCCTATTCAAAACCCACACA
>NC_056728.1:1329743492-1329895992 GCF_019279795.1 Protopterus annectens
GTGTTAGGGTTAGGGTTACCATCCATTACTAAGGTGGTACTAAGGGACTCCACCCCCTGCTCTCATTAGTAATGGGTGCTAACCCTAACCCTAATGCTGCCCTTCCCCAACCTTAACCTTAACCTTAACTATTATTAATACCTTCCCATAACACTGCCACTATTCAGACAAATTTGAGGCTAGTGTTACGGGGGTGGGGTAGTTTTAATATCGGGAGAGGAAATAGTTTTCCTATCTTGATATTATTGTGGGGTTTTTTTGGTATTGTGGATGATCAAACTTATTTTGTCAGTGTTATGCATTCAACATTCATAATACATCTATATATATATATATATATATATATATATATATATATATATATATATATATATATATATAAACTTTTACTAAATACATGTTACGGGTTTATAATTATATACAGATATACACATAAAGATAGATGTAGTTATACACAGGGATCTATCTATCTATCTATCTATAGATATGGTATCATGCAGTCACACTTAGTCAACCTTTAGGTTTGCATTTAAATGAAAAGGTGAAACAGCAAACACCTAGTGGCATATTTGTAGATATATTTTCGTTATTGAATAGGGAAGAGGAAGGCCAGGAGAAGGACAAGGACAGATGTGATTAGTACTCAATAGAAAAGAAGGTTACGAATAGGTAGATTTGGAAAACTGGGTGAATGGACTTTCTATATGTCCTGAAATTTTACATGAGAGGTGGCCCAGGATGGCATTGGGTATATGGACACATTTCAATAGGGTGACTCTTGTGTGTTTTGTGCAAAGGGCCAACAATTATTGCATTATGTTGAGGATTACAGGAGGATAAAGCAGGGATATTGTGAAAGGCTGTAGTTTTAGATGAACCTTGACTTAGTATTACTGGAGACACAAGGGAGGATCGCTAACAGCAGATTGTGGGTTCCTAGCTACCCAGGTTGTGAATGTGTTTAGGAAAACCTCAAGGTCTTGGAATGATGGGTGCTTAGAAGGCCAACCATAGAGAGGTAAAAGAGGAGTTAGTAGGTGTTTCCAGTGAAATTCTGGCTAGTGTTGAACCTCTTTCCCTACAAATGTCAGCACCAAACTTTTGTCTAACAGGACAACAGTTGGGGGCCTTACTCTACGCTCCACAGATGTATAGGGAGAATACAGTATTCACCTTCCATGCCAGTAAAAGGGACCCTTTCAAATGAGTGGTTAAAATGTTATCTTAACATAAAGGTAGTGGCCATCTTACAAGATTGATTCCCTAAGGGGTTTCAGATTCTAATGAAAGGGAGAAGGGGACTTAGAATCTAAAATAAGCTAGGGAGCAACCAGAGCCAGTACTATATGTGCAAAATTAGAAAAGGAATTGAAAGCAGGTAGGACAGGAGATCCATTTTTTATCTATTTTGATCAAAAGTCAGGGTATTACCCATAGGTTCTGTACTGAAGAAAAATCTAGGTGAACTTTACATCATGTTTTACTTACTGTAACTGGAAGGTGAGTCAGTGCATAATTACATAGATAATATCACATCATTTGATGAGTCAGTAGTAAAGGTACAAATAAATGTCAGGAATTTCAATGGCAAAGGCTGACACAGAGGCAGCCATCAGTTTGCTTCCAATTCACTGCAAAAGAGGTACCAAAAGAGGTGCTATTTGAAGGGCAATACTAGATGGACAAATGTATACTTTTGTCTTTTCCATTGCTTGTACTGCATTTAAGAAGTTTAGTACCTTTTTACAGTAGATAGCAGTGCAGAGAATAGGTGAAGACAACATTGTGCATTTCCTGGACAACTTTCTTTTTCTGGGACAGCAGAATTTCCTGGAATGTCAGTGGGAAGTGGATGTTTTCACAGTTGTGTAAAGAACTAGGGGTACCACTTGCAGCTGATAAGGTGGAAGAGCCAATCAACAAACTGTCATTCTTCACTATTGAAACTGACAGTGCATAAGCTTTATGCCTGCTGTAGAGTGACAATGTGTACAAATTGCAAGCAACAGCAAAAAAAAAAAAAAAAAAACACACTCAAATAATTGCCAGGAGTTAAATAGACAAATTAATTTTGCATGCAGGGCCATCCTAACAGGCAGATCTTTCATTACGTATTTGGTTGGTAAAGGGTCAAGATGCTTGAAACCACTCCTCTGCATTAAAATGTCACTGGAAATGAGGTGGTATTTAGGTGTATACTTTTGTTAATGATTTCAGTCGTGTGACACTTTGGCAAGATGTTATGAGTTAACCCTTTCTGGAAAGATTTATGGATGCCACTTGGGGTCATTGGCTTTGGGGTTATTGCAATGTGCATTGGTTCAGTGTGTCATGATCACAAAAGGTTAAGACAAGGTGGGAGTGCAGACATGGAGGTGGTAGTGGCTTTGGAATTGTGGGGAGAACCAATGATTATCAGGGTGGTACAGCTTTGCTCAGTTAGTAACAGCATGGCATGCACAGTAAATGACTAGCTGGGAATAAGAGGCTATAGGTAGGTTGATGGGACACTTCACTCTTAGATGCTTAATGTTGAATATGTCTGTCAAAGTTCAACATGGACCGAGGGTTGAAAACGAATTGGATGAATCCTTTTCCTACTTACAGTACGCCTATTTCAAGAAGTTGGCTCCAAATGCAATTCCTGTGCCAGACCGGGTATCAGGTCACTTGTGGGCCATGTAGCTGATTGAGAATGGTGGCTGCTGAGCCATTCTCTCAGTGCAAGAACAAGGGTAATGTATGACAAGGGTATACAACATTGGCTTAAAATGAGTATAGCTCAAGGATGGGATGCTACCTGGTCCTTTCCTCCTCAGCAGATTAGGCATTCCCTATCAGTTCTGAAATGGTTTTGCCAGGCAATGGATTAGAGTAACTTTTCAAAGGCCTTTCAAGCAGTTATCATGTTTAACAGGTGGGGGAGGTAATACCCAAGGAAGCAAAATAACATGTACCCCATAGACCCTGTGGTGCTGCAGACACTATGGGACAGAATTCTCAATGTGTGGTATAGGTCCATATGAGGTGTTATTACTTGAGACCAGATTTTAATTGCCTTTGATTGGGTATTTAGATGGACTGAGGTTGTACAGCCAAATAAATAAAAAGGTCATCCTACAGTGCTGCCTTTAGAGAATATTTGCATATATGAAAGGGGTATTTGGTTTTATGTGGTCAGACTCAAAATGGATCAAGAGGTGAAGAATTGATTGGTATGGCTTCATACCTCTGCAGGCTTGGCTAGAATTTGGCAGAAGTGCTATGCAAATGCCAGTCACATTGGGGTGGGGTACTCACTAATGTAGTATCAAGTAAGGGCCAAACTACAGAAAGCAGTAGGTGAGTGGGCTAGGCAGAAACTTGCATGTGTCAGAGTAATTTAGGGCAGGGGAAGCTTGTTATGACCACAGGGTGAAGGCATATGAGGATGTGGACCATTCATATATCAACAGGCTACAATACTGGCTGTGGTAGAAGAAGAAATCTGTAGCTGTGGTCTAAATACATGACACATGTAATGGTGAATGGTTTGTGGTGTTGGGCCTGAAGTGTCCTCAGCTTATGCAGGTGTTGCAACATGCAATCAAGTCAGGCAGAGGTCTAGAAATAATTCTGTTGTATCTGTGAGGGGAATGAGATATGCCAGACATCAGTTAGAGAACTGCTGAAAACAACTGCACAAGAAATTATTTTTTTAAGAAATGCTGGCCACTGGTCATTATTTGCTGATCAGAAGTGATGCAGCATATAAACTGCTGGGTGGCAAGGTCCATTACAGCAGTGGAGAGAACATGGAGAAGAATTAATAAAACTATAGAAAAGCAATTGGGGTGCATGGGGGGGAATTTATGTAGATCACCTGGCCATCAGAGTCAAGTCACCAGATAGGTATGACAGGGATGAGGTCCACCTATTAAAGGAAGGAATGTATGTTTTCTATTCAGAATTGCAAGTGGGTTTAGCTAACCTTGGATTAGGACTTCAATAACTGGAGATGGGCTTGGCTTAATGAAATCTTTTGAGGTGAAAGGCAGGAAAGATAAGGGAGGCCAAAGGTGTGTGTGTGTTGGGTGGGCTACAAGACGTACTCACTGGAACTCCCACAAAACTGCTGGTGCCAAAGGGGAGGTTGCCAGGGGATTGTCCATCCCAGCACCTTGAGTTGATACCTTTGTTTGTATGTATATGTATATGTATATGTATATGTATATATATATATATATATATATATATATGTATATATATATATATATATATATATATATATATATATATATATATATATATATATACATATATATGTATATATATATATATATATATATATATATACACACACACACACACACACACACGTGTGTGTGTGTGTGTGTGTGTGTGTGTGTGTGTGTGTGTGTGTGTGTATGAAATTGCCTTCCTTAAATTCCTGCCTTGTGCACATCTCCTGAAATGCTAGTGGGATAATAGGCAATACATACATCTGCAGCAATTTAATCCATTTTATGTCTGTGTCACATTAATACTTATTGCAGCTGTTGACATGGTTGACACATAATTGGAAAGGTGATCATACTGCTATTCTGATGAAGGTCAGTCTGTGAAATGGAAACCTGGTACTGCTGCAACAGCAACAGGTAATCAGAATACTGCAGTTGTGCAGGGAGACATGCTTGTTTTACTCAGGTAGTGAGCATGGAGAGTTCTACTCAATCTTACACAACGTTCTCAGGGAAGTCTGCCCTTCAGCTTCCTGTTAATCCTAACAGGCAATGGAAAGTGGAGATGGTACCATGTGACTGTTTGCAATTATTCTGACAAACAAGGCAAGACAGGATTTCCTATTCCCAATTGTTTTGTTTAATTTCTGTAATCACTGCAGATTTTAATCGTTCAGACAGCTAGCAAAGACTTCTCTGATCTGTATTGCATTAGGGTGGGCCTCCTTTTCAGAACACAACTTGATATATTCCAGTTCCTATAATCTCATCATGGCAGAACATTTTGTTTTCTTCAATTTGGGAGCTGTAGACAGATTTAGGGTAGTATCCCATCAAGGGTTTCACCTTACTACACTTTTCCATCTCTTACCTGGTTGCTGTGTTCCCCACTACATGATTGTAATAGCTTTCTTATTTACAGACCTTATTTCCTTGATGTTTGGTAGAGAAGTGCCGAAGAAATTATTTTGTAGAGGAAGAAACAACTTGAAACATTGCATTTTACTTGATAAACACTAGTGTTTTCCGGCTGGATAAAAATTGATTGTGCTATGCTGCACATGAGGTTGGACATTTAATTTTATAACCACCCCATGTTTCCATCCACTTTTCAGGGCCAAATATGTCTTTTAAAACTAGCACAACGTTACCTGTGTGTAAAGCAATCTGGTCAATACACTACTACACATAAAATAATAGCTCCTCAAACTGAAACAGCAAGCTGAAATGACAAAACAATTATTATCTCATTGTGTGTCACTTAAGAAAAACAGAATTACAATGACAGTACATTTTACTACCATCTTAATCATCTCATATTAATATTTCACAGTGCCTTCTTTTCAACAGTATATTTTCACATATTTTCACAACAGTTACCTTGTGCACTTTGTGTACACATTCTGTTTAGCCTATACACTTCTACCTTCTAATAAGTTTCTAATATAAAAAGTATAGTGTTTTGAAGAACACTGTCTATGAAAATAATTTACAGAATACAACCCTCATTGCATTGTTTTCAGCATGTATAAACAAGATAATAATAATAATAATAATAATAATAATAATAATAATAATAATAATAATAATAATAATATGATAAACTGTCATCCTAGACATTAGGACTTCTTCAGTTCTATCATGACTACATTGCCATATTTTTTAACAGATTCTTTTTACCAGCTGTGTGACTCTGAGCAAGTTACTTAACCAGACAGTGCTTCCTTACAAAGGGCATTTCAACCAGTGCCAGTAAATGTGAAGTAGATACTGCACCCAGTCTGTTTCAATGAATAATCTGCAAAACACATCCTTGGCACTAAGATCATAGAGGGAGTGTGATACTGTCCTGGATCTGGGTCTCCAAGCTTCATACCCAAATTAGTCTGCACACTGTTCACTTTCAGAGCTACGCCGCTGTCTCCATGAACCAATGTCTCCCAGTGCCCCTCTATCCACAGTAACTGCCTTTCACTCAAAGTATTATTTTTCCCATTCATACACATGCACACAATTTTCAGAGAAGGCTGTTGAATCCTCCAGTTCCATACAGTTTTCTTCCTGGGCCTGGTACTACTGCCACCACTCTGAAGAAAGTCGGAGACTTCCAGTTACTGGTATGCTCTGATTGTGCCACTTGATATCTCTTTTACAGGTAGTTGGCCGTAGCACTCTCAGAGACGTGTCCCTTACAATGTGTTATTCCTCAGTATAAATGGTTACCCTCTTGTCAATTAAGCAACAGTGCATAAATACTCTTGTAATAAATAAATACCAGCCACAATAGCTTAAAGATAATTAGAATAGATTTTACTTAAATAATTAAGAAAATAGCACAAATACCAAATAAAACATACATAGGTTGGCACACAAAGAAGATTAAAGTACAATAAACAGACATAGAATGCATACAGAAAAATCTAACTGCAGCCATCTAAGTTTCCTAGCATGCTGCTACAAGAAGTATTGTACCTTGAAATGACTAGCTAATTTCCAGAGATAGAATGTTATCACAGGAACTTCACACTAGTCTCTCAACATTTCATTAAGTCACAATTATATAGCCAAACTCCTTGTGTGACTTCATTGTTGCTATGGATACTGGTCAAAAAACAGCTAGCCCCACACTCATCACAACAGTAGCCCTGGGATTCAATAAAGTGTTTTTTCCATGCTAGAATAGTGCAGCAGCTTCAGCATGGAATATGGCCACCGAGCGATTCAGTAAACAAGGCTCGGGGCATGCATGAGCCTACCAGCACTATTCTGGCATGGACACCACTGAATAATGCTAATTACCTCATTTTGTGGTGAAGACCATGCAAATTAGGTGAATTAATGATTCAGTAAGCAGGCAGGCATCCATGCCAGAACAGTGTCCACTGCAGAAATGTATTCGGTTACTGACCGTGTGCATTTCTGCAAAAATCAAAATGGGGGCATGACAGCTCAAAGTAAAACATGTATTACGATCATTAGACATGCAAATGCCAAAAATATGGCCACTGGCATGGGAAAGAGTTGCAAAATTATAAAAATCAAAGTTTTTTTTTTTTTGGCCGATTTCAGCTGTTTAAGAGTAGCACGGCGGCACACAAACAAAATCATGCAGAAAATAAAAACAATGTGAAAAGACAATTTTAAGTGAAATCTGCATTTTGCCATTATAGTGGGTAGCATGCAGAATTAAAATAATAACAGGTAACACTGGTTGCTAAGGTGGAAGGCTCTGGTGTAGTGGTGTAACAATGGACTAAGGGAAATGAGCAAAATTTACTGAATAGCAAAATGGGAGACCGTTGTCTGGATGCACCTAACCGTGTAGGAGCTAGAAGGCAGTGGTGTAAGCAGGAGAAGCAGCTGACATGAAAATGGTGTGTGCCATGCTTGGTGTAAGCATACTGGTGCTCCATGGCTTCCATTTGAGCTTAGCTAAGCACAGCTAAGCAAGGGTGTGTGTCTGAGGCTGTATTTTCTTATTCCATGAAATGGGGAGCATGTTTGCGTGCAGGGGAGGGGGCATTTCTGCTTAAAAGTGTTTACTTTACCTAAACAGGTTTGTGCAGCATGCACTGGCTCTTAAACAAAACAAAACAAAACAAAAAAAAGAACTCTTTACATTTGGGCAGTGGGTTTGCACGGCATGATGCGGGGCTTAAAAGGGGTGGAAATGGGAAGGGAAAAAATGGAAATAGCAGAATAAAAGCAATCAAGTACAAATAATATAGCTGGCAGGTGGAATGTATCATAGTCAGCCAATCATACAGGCAGCATCTGCAGCACAACAGTATAAACTATGCAAACACCTTTCAGTCTAGTTTTTCCCACAAACTCTGCACCATTGGTGTACACACTCGGGGGAATTTTAACCAACAAAATGTTAGGGGCTGCTGTCACTTTGATACATCAGTATGTGCTAGAGGCTAAGGGCAGTGAGGAGGATAATGCTGATAACTGCACCAGACTGAGGAGGAGGAGGAGGAGAAGAGTGTTTAGACCCAGGGTAACCTACCAGGGGCTACATGATTTGGAGATACTAGAACACTACAGGGTGGACAGGGACATACTTCAGCAACTCATCAAGCGGTGCCAGCCTCACCTCAGACCTAGAGCTAACAGAGGGGAACCCATCCCAGTGGATACCATGGTATGTGTAGCCTTAAGAATATTAGCTACAGGTACTTTCCAAAGACCTACTGGAGACATCTTGGGGGTCTCACAGGCATCTGCATCAAGGGTACTCCACCAGTTTCTGGATGCTATGCTAACACATGCCAGTGAGCACATTTACTTCCCCAGCACCCATAAGGAGAAGACCAACAATATGTACCTCTTCCACTCTGTAGCAGACTACCAGAGGTACTGAGTGCCATAGACTGCATGCACATTCACATCAAAGCACCATCCAGTGAACAGGGTAGGGTCTACATAAACTGGAAGGGCTTTCACTCCATCAACTGCTAGCTCATGTGCAATGACCAGGGCATTATTATTAATGTGTGTGCTGGCATCCCTGGAAGCTATCACTACTCCCACATCTGGCATTCTTCACAGCTGTACCAGGGATTTGCCAGGTAGGACAGCCTGTATGGCCATCTGGTGGGGATGCTGGCTATGCACTGGAGCCGTGGATGATAACACCCATCAGAAATGCACACACACCCAATTAAGAATGCCATAATGAGGCACGCTCACAAACCAAGATCATTATAGAGCATATGTTTGGGATGCTCAAGTCACGGTTCCGCTGCCTTGACATATCTGGTGGAACCCTGCAGTACTCTCCAGCCATATGTGCACATATGTTCATAGTATGTTCCATGCTACACAATATGATCCTGTGGAAACAGCTGTGGTAGGAACAGCATGGGGAAGGGCCACACAGCCCCACACCATTGCTAAGGTCCCGACAGGCGCAGAGGGACACAGAGGAGGAATCCCCTGAGCCAGCTCCTATAGGCAGATGGAGGTGTGCCCAGTATGTCCTGGCCTTGTCAAGAGGCAACACATAGCACACACACTGACACTGTAGATACCCAGGGACTGACACCTCCCTCTGACTCACGCACAGTAAAATGGATGCCACACACACATCACACTACCTGTACCTTACCATGTATAGGCAGTCTACTACGTGCATCCGACATAGGCAGCCCTTAACCATCATCACAATTGCTGCAGGTACAAGGTAAGTAAGTCTTCTTAACAATAAATGAATGGAGTAGTATGTTCTGGTAGCATATCTATGGTATCGCTGCATGCATGCAAGGGAATGGGGTGGCCTACTGCGATAGCAGCAGACAACTGACAGCTATGTGGGACACCAGGAAATGTTTGCCTAATACTGGCTTCCCCACACTATGCAGTAGTACCCAAGGTAACAAATCCCACTACAGTATATGTGGGGGGGGGACTGACTGTGGGTTCGTAGGTCACAGGCATGGATGTTAGTGTGGGGGTCCCATACTCACCCCTCAGCCTCACCCAGCAAGTCAGCTGTAAAAAAAAAAAAAACCATAAAGAAATGTCTGGCAAAGGCCCCCAAATGGCGACAATGATGAAATACCCCTCTATAGAGTTGCATACTGATAGAGCAGCAGGTGTTGTAGTTGCAGTAAGGCTCTGAAGGGTAAGAAGTCTGAAACTCAAATGTATGCCATTGCAATCTGACCTCTGGTCTTTAGTGATATGCCTCTAGTCTCCAAGACAGGGCACAATACTATGCTAAATGGAACCAAAATGTAAGGCAAATATCAGCACAGTCTGTGCAAATTTGTACAGTTGACAGGTGTGCCCCTCACACCCATATTCCCATAGAAATGCAGTAACATGTATGTTTGTAGGGAAATAGCAGCAGAGCACACATTGCCAGGACTGTCCAAATCAATATGATAACTTGTTACATGTCCACAATATGCAGGGGTCAATGAGCTATGTATATGTGTGGTTAATACTGTCAGGATGTGGCCAGTACTTACTCCTGGCTGTTGTGTCCTAGTGGCCTAGGTACAGTACTGTGATTGACAGGGCCATGCTCCAAAAACTGCAGTGCCAACTATTCTGCATGTCAGCTACACTTACGGTAGGAGTTTTACACACTGTCAAGACATCAATATCTGTTAATGCAAGAAAGCTGGACAGGGGACCACATATATGGACAGTACACAACTTGGAGTAACCTACACAGTACCTACCATACTTCTCAACTGTGCAGATCTATTGCAGAGTATCCAGAGGTTTCCAACATATTTGGTCTGTATATCATGAAATAGTGGTTGTCTGACAATTCACGTAAGACTAAGGTCAGAAAATAATGACAGATTGTAGTGTCAGACTTCAAGCCCTATAGAAATATGCATGCTAATGCAAAACCTGTTATTGAATCACCTTTCTAGGTTTGTAAGGCCTAGTCCCCCAAGTATGTATGGCTTTGTCCAGATGTCTGGCTCTCAGAAATTGAGAGGTATGGTGCCTAGTAGAACAGCAGGTACATGGAGGTCATTGTACTGCCAGTTTATAAAATGGTGCCACCTTTCTGTGTCAGCACTGATATGTCACTGGCCAACAGCCATACCCCTGGAATGATGCAGGTTGTCATAGAAGGAGCACAAGTATGCCTTGTATATCTGTTCTGCTTGTCCTAACATTGCATTTTCCTGCCAACTATTTGCAAAACAAGAAAGGGTCATGTCAAAACAGCAATGGCAGACAGTGGGGAAGCAGACATCATACCCATAAGAGCAAACAAGCAATTACCAAACTGGTCTCCCAACTGTCTGTGTTTGGCAGAACATTATTAACACCCTGTCCCCATGTGTGAGCTTTTGTCTGACTATCATATTTGGGCCTGTCCAGATGTCAGTCTCTGATGGTATGACAGCTAGGCCCATAGGTAGCCTAACAATAACATATAGCAACACAAACCATCTAAGGAACACAGCAAATGGAGTGGTGCAATGATGGACAACCTGCTAAATAGGTACACTCAGAGGTCTTAAGTCCACAACCTTGTGTGATGTAATGGCATGTACCCCGCTCACATCAGAATTATAAATACATAACAGCAGCCATTGTGGCCAAAGCCTGTGACTGGACTACAGAAGGACAAAGAGACATACATAAGGGGAAGGGGAACCACTGGCCAGACAAATGGAGAATGTGCACACCAGAACAAATTGTGGAGTAACATAGGTGCCATGCAGTGTATGGAGTCTTTAAAAATCACCAGCAAATACACAACACACACCCATGTAAGTGGAGGTCTGCAACAAAACATAAACCTAAACAATGGACACCTCAGAGGCAAAAATCACATGAGAACTCCACAAACCTACACACCACAGACCATGTAGACTCTACACAAGGTCTTGCAAATACTAAAGGCTTACCCCAAACACCTACCCTGCACAGATAGGCTAACAGCACTGTCCCGCTACCCCATTCCATACAGATTCTGCTGAGGTGACCCCTGTCTGGCATACAAAGCAATCCGGACCCCACCTTGATGGGACTGTTGCACATCTGGAACTCAAAGCCCACTCCATCAACCTGTAGGCAGAGCATCAACCTTGGCTGTGATATCAGTACGGCTTGTTGGTGTGACAGATACGTGTACCACACATTCCCCCATCTGTGGAATACACTCCCTGTCAACAGCAAGCCAAGTTCCTCAATACCCCTAGTGATGTGCTCCCTGTATAAGTGCATGGGAAGTACAAAATACAGTCCTGTGATACCACCTGTGTCCCTGCTGGACAGGGGCTCTGTGCGCTGACATGTCATAACATGGGCTACACTCTCATCTGTGTGGGTTATAGGGGCTTCAGGGCCAATACCCTACTAATGTCATAGCAACCTATCAACCTATACACAACTGTCTGTCAGTGTTTCACCATATTAGTCTGTACTGCTCTGCCATTGACATACCTGGAAGTCACAGTGCTATTTGGAATATACTACACATATAATGGATATGACTTCTCAGGTAAGAAAAATAACATACAAGCAGGATCTTCCAAGCCAGTATATCACCAAGTTGCTAAACTGTTTACACAGCTTCATCAGTCAACCAGCTGTAGCCACACCTCTCATCTGGCCTTTTTGGGCAATAATGTATATAGCCAGGCTTATAATATTGGTCTGTGCATCATACATCCTATATTCCTCTGTTAAAGCACTGTGATGACCTGAGAATGTTTGTCACTCAGTAATGACGCAATACATTCAGTGTCAGACTTCAGATATCCCAGAAAATGTCTGCTAAAACAAACCCAGTACCTCTAGGAAAGTCCTGTTTATTTTTGAGAGGTATGGCTGTAGCACATAAAACCCCAGACTGGAGTACAACTATCTCTGGAATGGAGTCCCACTCTCACTATAGAAGGTCATATTGGTCATGCTCCTACACTTAGGGAATTGCAGACCATGTTGGAACCCACATCGGACTATATAACTGTATTCTGAATATATGTGTTTGCATACAGACAGCTATGTATACCTTAACTGTCCATGGAAACATACCCATCAGACAGGATTATGCTCAGCTAGCTATAGGTGGCCCATCTGTGATTTATGTGCATCTGTTGTGTGTGATACACAGACATATATATGGGCAACATATAACAATATGGCAAGCATACACACACATAGACGTGGGGAAGTGAGAGAAAAACAGTGATAGAGAGAGACACACAGGGGAACACACAGAGAGTGAGTCATACACAGGGATACCCTGAATGGCATAGAGTGATGTCCTGCTGTGGACATTGGCATACCAGTAATAACCAGTTGCACATGCCAGCATGAAGGTGAGCTCCATTGTGTAATAGTACTGAGGTCAGGGGTTATAATATCACATCACCTGCCTGTGTATGTGTGTGTGTGTGTGTGTGTGTGTGTGTGTGTGTCTGTAGGTGTAAGTATTATTAGGCCATTCCCACTCAGTACACTTCCCATTGCCCTACTTTACAAGAGCTGCTGCTGTCATTCACATTAGAAGTACCATTGGACACCTGTCACCCCTATAAGTTATGCAGCACATGCAATAACTCTGTAACACTGTAGTACAAATAGCTAGATAGGTAGGAGTTCTAATCTCAGTTCTGGCAAATGTGTGTGTGCTTGTTTGTTTGTAGGTGAAACAGTTTTATGCCATTCCCACCCAGTACACTTGCCAGTGCCCTACTTTAGCTGACCTGCTGATGTCATTCCCCTTTGAATTACCTTTGCACAGCCCCAGCCTTATAAGCTCTGTGGCACGTGCAATAACTATGTAACAGTTTAGTACAAATAACTAAATAGGCAGGGGTTTTCTTCCTGGTTCTCGCAAATGTGTAAGTGAATATAAGTGTGTGTATGTTTGTAGGGTGAAGTATTTTGAGGACTTTCCCACCCACACTTCCCAGTGCCCTGCTTTAGCAGTTCTGCTGATGTCATTTACCTTAGAAGTACCTTTGTGCACTTGTCAGCCCTATAAGTTCTGTAGTGCATGCAATAAATGCATAACACTATGATACAAATAACTAGATAGGCAGGGGTTCTCTTCCCAATTCTGGCAAGTGTGTGTGTGTGTGTGTGTGTGTGTGTGTGTGTGTGTGTGTGTGTGTGTGTGTGTGTGTGTACGCATGTGTGTGTTTGCGTGTTCAAGTTTGTAGGATGAAGAACTTTGAGAACTTTCCCGCCCAGTACAATTCCCAGTGCCCTACTTTAGTAGACCTGCTGATGTCATTCACCTTAGAAGTACCTTTGAGCACTTATCAGCCCTATAAGCTCTATAGTGCATGTGATAACTGTGTAACACTATAGTACAAATAATTAGATAGGTAGAGGTTCTAATCTCAGTCCTGGCATATGTAGGGGTGTGTGTAGGAATAAGAGGTTTAGTCCTTTCGCACCCCGTACACTTCCCATTGCCCTACGTTACAAAATCTGCTGATGTCATTCACCTTAGAAGTACCTTCGGACTGGCCTCACTCCTATAAGCTCTGTAGCTTGTGCAGTAATTGCGTAATACTATAGTACAAATAACTAAATAGGCAGGGTTCTACTCTCAGTACTAAGTGTATGTTTGTAGGATAAAGTGTTTTGCAGACCTTCCCATTCACAACATGTCTCAGTGCCCTGCTTTACAAGGGCTGTTGATGTCATTCACCTTAAAAGTACTGTTGGACAGCCATCAACCCTATAAGCTCTATGGCGCATGCAATAACCATGTAACAGTATAGTGCAGATAGCTAGATAGGTAGGAGTTCTAATCTCAGTCCTGGCAAATGTGAGTGTTTGTGTTTGTAAGTGTGTATATTTGTAGCATATAATATTTTGAGGCCTTTCTCTCCCAGTACACTTTCCCATTTTCATACTTTACAAGGGCTGTTGATGTTATGCACCTTAGAAGTACCTTGGGACATTCTTCAACTCTATAAGCTTTGCGGTGTGTGTGATGACTATATAACACTGTAGTACCAACAACTAGAAAGGTAGGGTTTGAAAATTCGATACTGTGTGTGTGTGTGTGTGTGTGTGTGTGTGTGTGTGTGTGTGTGTGTGTGTGTGTGTGTGTGTGTGGTGTGTGTGTGTGTATGTGTGTGTGTGTGTGTGGTGCCATAGCCTCTGGGGGTGTGGGTTTTACTATTTTGAGGTGTGTTTCACCCATACAATTCCCACTGCCCTCTTTACAAGGGCTGCTGATGTCATCCACCATAGAAGTACCTGTATGCACTTCTTAGCCCTGTAAGCCCTGTGGCATGTGCAATAACTGGGTAATACTGCAGTACAATTAATTAGAAAGGCAGGGGTGCTAATCTCAGTTCTGGCAAATGTGTGTAAGTATTTGTAAGTGTGTATATTTGTATGATACAGTATTTTGAGGCCTTACCTTCCCAGTATACTGCCCATTGTCATACTTTACAAGGGCTGGTAGTGTTAATAATCTTAGCAGAACTGTGGGACACTCTTCAACTCTATAAGCTCTGTGGTGCATGTGATAACTGCATAATAGTGTAGTACAAATAACTAGATAGGTAGGGGTTTTAAACATATTCCCTGTGTGTATTGGTACACCATTTTAAGGCTTGTTGACTCCCTCTACATGGCATTACTTTTCAGAGCCAGTTAATATCATCTGCTGTACATGCAACATGTTAAACTGTACACCCCATGCCAGCCTTCTGTACATATGTATATGGAAATCCTGATGTTTGCAACCAATATGTTGTCTGTGACCCACTAACAGTGGACATTTATGAGACACATTGCCAAACTGTCACAATCACTGTAGTGACAGACGTGCCAGCAGCAGACCTTGTACCTGTCTGAAACATAATGCTGTTAGACAGTCTGTTACTCTATCACTGTATCACATCACCTTGCAGCGGTTTACAGACAGACATCAGGTGAATGACATATGTGAAGCTGGGTCAAACAGCAAACATTGGACACGACCGTCACATTGTGTTATGACACACATGGGAAATGGATAGTGGAACAGGTCATGCAATTGAATGCACCTACCAAAGGGTATGTGTTGTTAAATGGCAATAGCTGTCATTAACCTACAATGTCAGTCTGTCATGATTTTGCCAGAAGTTGGCCAGAAAACCACATGTACATGACCGATGTGAAGAAATCATGTGTCAGAGATCAGGACAATCTGCACACATATGCAGAGGTCAGAAGTATGGCCACCATCTGTACCCATACGTCCCAAGCTGTTGGAGCAAGGACTGTTCACAAAGCCAAATGTAATGACAAAGGACACATCGTATGTTAAATATTGCTCCTACAAACATATAATGATGATAGCATAACAGGGTTTGCACTAGCATATATGGTATGAATGGTATGCAGTATGCAACTCATAATGTCTGCCATTCTGTTATGACTGCAGCCCACAATGGTTTGGCAACAATGTGCCAGACAGAGACAGGTGCATGAGAAAATGGACTACTGATATGTGGCATGCATCAGGACAGTCTGTGTAAACTGTACGGTTAAGGGGTATGTCTGAACCACCCTGCAGGTTGAAGTCCATGTTTGGCAAGGTGTAACTTGTACTGACAACTGAAATAGTTAAAAGAGGTCCCAGAACTGTGGGACAAGAAACATGGTATACAGGTCTGTACTGATTGCATAGAGAAGTGATTGCACATCAGAAGCACCTTAATGTCACGAGAAATACTGTAAGCAAAGGTAATGTCACACAAAGAAGGTATCATGCTAACATACCAGAGGACATCCTGCGTGTTGCACTTGCCGTGAGCATGCTATGTGATGCCAGCTGTCAGATTACTACAACTTGTGTCCCACACTCCACAACTGATAATGTCACACACACATTGCCTATGTGTGTGTGCAATATGTAGACATGAGAAGGCTCTGTGTCTACTGTGTGCCCACAAGATAGGTGAATCTGTTGGGGTTAAGGTCATGGCTTGTGAAGGACCTAGTGCTAGTACTCCAGTAACCTCCTCTGTATGTATGAGCCTGTGGTAGTACAGAACACTGAGGTGACATATATGAAGGCTAGCTGTCTGTGACAAGGGGTAAGTATGCAAAGTCACACTGTCTGCCAACAGTGTCCCTCACTCACTCTTGAATACATACACACCTGATAAACATGTACATATACAGCTGTACCTTGGCTATGAAATGGTTGATGTGTTTCCAATCTGCCATACTCTACGTTGGTAATGTCTGCAGGGCCATAGCCTGCAGACACACAGACACCTGGAACACAGAATACAGCACGTCAGACTACTTTCAGTCAGTGGTACTAACACTAATAATGCATCATGGCTAATAAAGTACATACACTTTGATGTGTACCCATAACAAATGCAAGCAGACAGCACCTTACACAGCATTACATAGCTACACTGTACTATATTTACCCTGTGCATCAGACCTATAGCAGAGGTGTTATGTGTGTCTGGAAGTGACCTGCCTGTGATAGAAATGTGTGTGTGTTTTCATGCACACAGTCACGCCATGTGGCTGCCCTACACAGGGGTATGTTGGACAGCTGTGGACTGTACATTGTGGGGTGTACAGTTCACCATCTCTGGCCATGGACATGGGAACTGGTACTGCCAGGGTATCACTGGCACCACAAGGCCCAAGGCCAGATGCAGTACTACTCCCTGATGGTGACTGTTGTCTGCTGGGTCCATGTCCCTGATGGGACTGCCTAGGACCACATGTCCATGGCCTACTCTGATGTGGTGTGGACAGCACCCCCCCTTCAGTAGTGATGGTGGTGCTGCCACTACAGGAGTGTGAAGGTGCATGGCCCCATAGACTCTCAGCTGATCTTGGTGCTGACTTACGTCCACATGGCTGATGCCCATCTCCCACCACACGCTCCAGCACAGACATTCTATGGTCGGGGATTGCCAAGGTCTCACCCCATTTATTCATGACCTCAGTATTGTGACGTGTGGCCTCCACAATGTCATGTAGGTTGCCATGGATGCCAGGGAAAGTTGCATCCAAAACTCTGAGTATTTGTCTGGTGTTGCATTCAGTATGTGCCTCCATTATGGCCCGAAACATGAGTCTGGTGATACCTGCTGTGGCACTTGTGACAGGGGCTTGATGAGCAGCAGTCCTCATAGGTTCATAGGTTCATAGGTTAGTACTAGGCTAACTGCTTTTGCGAGCCATTTTAAGCCTAGCCAGTTATCCCCTGTGAGATTCAAACCCTGTATCTTGTGTTTGTAAGGCAAACACCTTAACCATTAGGCCACCCTCCCAACCCTTCGAGTATCCCTGTTCATCTGTCTGTATGGAACCTTGCCTGCACTCTGGCTATGGCTACTGTCTACACTCACACTTGCCATAGTCTCCACACTAGCCTGTTCCATGTCACCACCTGCCAACTGTCTTATCTGTGGCCACTGGGGACAGTGTTGTGTGGGCATTGTGACTGTGTATGGGGACATTGTTGATGACAGTGTGATGCCAACCAGTGACACAGATTCAGCCCCTGACAAACCCACCTGTGCCTCACTATGACTACCATCATCGTCAGAGTCCGCAGAGATACTGACTTCAGCTTCTGAGCAGGAGGGACCATGACCCCCATGACCACCTGTGAGGTGAAGACAACATATGTAAATACCTGCACTATAAGGTTTGCTGGTATATACACACACACACACACACACACACACACACACACACACACACACAGACACACAGGTGAGGTAGCACAAATGCATTGCACAGACCTCACAATATCCAAATGGTGACATGCATGACACACAGACCACAACATACACACTCTGGACAGGCCCTCAACATCATGCAGTGCAGCCATTTTCACTTAATGTTGCTACTAATATACACCTCTGGGATACGCGAGTAGTGTTAGTAGGTGTTGGGCCTTCACCTAGCACACACTGCACCCATGTACACATTATTGCTGCTCACCTGTATAGCACAGTGACAACTCCTACAGAACATACCTCTCAACTGTACAGACTTTCTCAGAATGTCTACATGTCTGGCTCATATCTTTAGTCTGTTTCTCATAAATCCTGTGTTTGTCTGACACATTACTGAGATGATCTGCAGCTAGACATCACTAATTAATGACATACATTTGAGTTTCAGACTTTAAAGCCTGCAGTATTTGCATGTTAAAACAAATCCGGTTACTCTAATGACTTTCTAAGCTTACAGTGGATATAATAAGTGTACACACCCTGTTAACATGCCAGGTTTTTGTGATATATAAAAGGAAACCACAATAAATCATTTCAAAACCTTTTCCATCTTCAATGTGACCTATAATCTGTGCAATCAAATTGAAAAACAAACAGATATGTTAGGGGTAAAATATAGAAAATAAAATATGTACAATAAGCTGCTTGCCTAAGTGTGCACAGCCTTAAACTAATACTTTCTTGAAGCACTTTTGATTTAATTACAGCATTTAGTCTTCTTTGGAAGGAGCTATCAGCATGACACATCTTGACTTGTCAATATTTGCCCACTCTTCCATGCAAAAGTGCTCCAAATATGTCAGATTGTGAGGGCATCTCTTGTGCACAGCTCTCTTCAGGTCACCCCACAGATTTTCTATTGGATTTATGTCTGGACCCTGGCTGGGCCATTCCAAAACTTTGATTGCCTTCTGGTGAAGCCATTTTTTTTGTTGATTTGGATGTATGCTTCAGGTCAATGTTGTGTTGACAGGTGAAAGTCCTTTTCATCTTCAGCTTTCTAGCAGATGCCTGAATGTTTTGGGCCAAAAGTGACAGGTATTTGGAACTGTTCATAAATCCCTCCACCTTGACTAAAGCCCAAGTTCCAGCTTATAAACAGCAACCCCAAAGCAGGACACTGCCACCACCATGCTTCACCATGGGGATGGTGTTCTTTTGGTGATGTGAAGTGTTGTTTTTGCTCCAAATATACCTTTGGGAATTGTGGCCACGAAGTTCAACCTTGGTCTAATTAGACCATAATACATTTTCCCAAATGCTTTTGGGGGACTTGATGTATTGTTTTTCACATTTTAGCCAGGTCTGGATGTTGTTCTGTGTAAGAAAAGGCTTCTATCTTCTAACCCCACCCTATAGGCCAGACATATAGTGAATATGGGAGATTCTTGTCACATGTAGTACACAACCAGTACTTGCCAGAGATTCCTGCAACCCCTGCAGTGTTGCTGTAGGTCCCCTGGCAGCCTCTCTGACCAATTTTTGTCTTGTCTTTCTATCAATTCTTTGAGGAATGTCCAGTTCTTTGCCTTGTCACTGTTGTCCCATATTTTCTCCCCTTTCTGATGACTGTCTTCACTGTGTTCCATGGTATATGCAATGCTCTGGAAATGTTTTTGTACCCTTCTCCTGGCTGATACCTTTTAACAATGAGATCCCTTTGATGCTTTGTAAGCTGTCTGTGAACCATGGCTTTTGCTGTAGCAGGCAACTGAGTAAATGTTAGGGAAATCTTACTAGGACTGCTGACTGTTATTTGGAGTTAATCAGACTCTCTTTAATTGATGGCAGGGGTGTACCCAGGAAGAATGAATGCTGTAATTAAATCCAAAGGTGCTCCAACAAAGTATTAGTTTAAAGCTGTGCACACTTACGCATCCAGCTTATTGTACGTTTTTTATTTTTCATATTTGTTCCCCTAACAAATTTGTTTTTTTTTCAATTGAATTGTGCAGGTTATAGGTCACATTAATGGTTGGAAGAGTTTTGAAATGATTTATTGTGGTTTCATTTTTGTATATCACAAAAACTTGGCATTTTGACAGGGGTGTTTACACCTTTTCTATCCACTGTATAAGAGTAATATTTAAAATATGTCCCTAGTTTTGGCCTTTTGTCCCCCCATTTTGTCAGTCTGTCCAGATTTCTTGCACTAACAGGTTATGAGGTATGCTACAAATATGTTACATCTCCTGCAAAAAGGCAACTGTGGTGACCACTGAGATGCAATGCAGTTAACCCCACCATACATGAACATGCACATATCTCAATATGGCTAAGAGTGACAGTTGAGGGCATGGCAAAATGCATGCCCTTAACATGCCTGTGGTATTGGTAAACCACAACAGGACAATTCTATACCCACCAACTTCAGGCTGCTGTCCCACATCCAGACCAGAGGGACCTATGTAGTTGTGGGAGAGAGGTATTGTCAGCAGACTTACATGTGGCATTGGTACAAGATGAATGCTGCTTTTCTGCACATGTACAGTACAAGCTCCGATACTACACAATTTGCTGTCCTTCACCATAGATGTGCACTTATGTGCATTACAAAACCCCACCCACAACTGCATTTTGACCTGCTATATGCATCTAGATACTCTATGGATGCCAGTATGGCTGCTACAGTAGTAGACTGATGTACACTGGGACATTACCTGCACGCTCCTCACTTGTTGTCTGGGTGCCACCCACCTCCACAATGTGGGTGTCTTGCCTTTGCTGTGGTTGTGTGGTGGCTGCCCAAGGTTGGAAAGGAGCTCCTACATAGGTGTAAGTGTGACTTGCATAGCAGGACCCCCACCTGTGGCTGTGCGGTCCCTGGCCACTGCAGCATCCCTTTGCCGGGCATGGTGGATGAAGTCAGTTGCACAATGCTGACTTGCTCATATGTTCATGGGTACTGACCCACGTCATTTACCCTGTAAACCATGTCATCCCACAGGGTGGTCCACTCCTGCAGATGCTGTTGGCTACAGCCAAACATCACCCAATGGTGCTGGAATATGGTGTCAATGACTGCTGATGTCTCAGCTTCCGTGCATGGCAGCTGTCTGGCACGCTGCATTTCACATGGAAGACATAAACAGAGAAACACATCACAGGACCTCATATATTAGTCAGCATTATTTACAGAACCTGTACATCAACACTGACTAGCACTAGCCACCACTTATGGCCACATCATACCCCTGTCATCTATCCGCACAGTATGATCTTGCATTGCATTTCTGGTCCTGATGTGTCATGTTCCCTCCAATGAGGGCCAGTAAATTGCATAATCTTCCATTCAGTATTCAGTTTTGTGTACAAGGATGACAATGGCCATCTTCCATGCAGATGGGATGTCGATGGTGCTCATGCTTTGTTTGACTACAGTGTGTAATGGAGCTGAGAGAACATGCCCGAGTCATGTAGGATGCAGAGAGAGATGTTAGGTCCCATGGATACTTAATTTTGTTGCCTTTGAGTAGACATTATGGACATGCTCCCTGATGATGAGGGAAGAGGTGTGGGTGCTGTGCATATCCACCTATACTGATGAGGGGATGGGGGGTGATGTTTTCACTTATCCCATCTGCAGCGAGTTGGCTATAGCTATGGCATGTGTGTATGTGGTGTGATTGCCCACCAGTACAGGGTGGGTTGTGTTGGTGCCTCTGATATTGCAGACATATGTGAAGATGTCCATGTGATTGGCCTTAGTGGATGTGTCAAATTTGTACTCATAGTTAGCCTTACATTGATTCACCTGTGACCTTATATGCTTGTTCAGACAGAGGTGGACTTGCTTCCAAGTTGGTGCCTGCTCCTACTTGGCCCTGTACAGCCAATATAATGACCTATCATGTGGTTTGTGTATTGCTACTGTCCACCAAAGGGGATTATTCTACCTAGGCGGAGGCGGGTTTTACCAGTCAAGTATTGCTGAATCCATACAGCTATGTAGGTGCTCATATAGCTGTTTGTAGTAGGCACGAACACAAGGCCATAACACAGTTGGACACTTCTCCAATTTCAACCTGATAATCATGCTTATTCTAGTACCCATTTCTGTGTCAGGACAATGCAACAACCAGTAACTGAAGGCATTTATGTCTGTTGGATGCATTTCAACTAAGATTGCACACATCTACAACATGTGCAGCTTATTTACCTGATGTTTTGCATCTCATGTCTGTTGCTTTCAGGCTTCCAGTTACACCTACTCATACATACATGTGCACAGGTAATACCTGATAAATATTTCTGTTCAATGTCAGTATGGCACACTGTATTTACACACTTGCTGCTTAGTCACACCTCTTAAACTGTTAGAGCAGGACATCTGGATGATGGCACACATAAATGGGGGCAATGGCCCAAAATTAGTGACATCTTATTGATATTGCTGTAACACACTAAAGTCAGTTGATAGCACAGTAGGCTTTGCATTCACAGAAATACCCTGGAGGATTTCTGACATTCATATGTATGCTATTATGTTCTGATGTCAGTCTTCACAGATTTGCCAATGATTTGCCAGACATAACACAACTCTATGAGGCACACATGTGGTCAGTGTGCAGAACACTGGACATTTGAATGGTATGAGCTCAGTATATTACATGCAGTTCAACATACACTTCTGCAACAGTAGTTTACTATGCACATACCCTGTATAAGTCTCTTAGATTTGTAAGACAAATGTGTATCATAGTTGTATTCACAAGTACCATATGGATATTTCTGACATTCCAGTAGCTGGCCTAGCAGTGTCATAGTCAGTATTGTTCAGCAGACACTCCAGTAATAATCATATGTGAGCCATCCTTTTCTGGGGTGACTCAGGGGCCTGAGCTGTGATCTATGTCACTGCAGACAGAGCCAGATGCTATGGCCATAGGTGCTGTTCAGCAATATATCAGTACAGCAAGCCTTGTTGAGACATATTTGTTTAACTTCCTATTTCCCATTATTGCATACCCCTACTGCATTCCATTACATGCTTACTTGTTTGACATACCTTTTTCCAAATATTTCCTTTCTCTCTCCCTCTCTCTCTATCTGTCTACACATGCAGAGGGATAGACCTGTTTTGGATAGACAGCAGCTTGCCTTTTGTAGGTAATGGTCATGAGCAGGTGATGGCCTGTGCACCGATCAGTGTCCCTCAATTAATAATTGCATGGAGAACAGCTGTGTTATTATTCCAATAGTCAATGGCATGGCAGCACACTCCTATAATTGAGTACTTCAGGTGGGCATTGCCCCTTTTCCTTGACTGTGAGGAGAACATCATGGAGGTGTGTGAACTACATCATCACAGAGGTCAGGTGGAAATACCTCTTATAACAAGACATGTGGAGACAGCCCAACAAAATGGGGGAGAAAGTTCCAGACTTTGGGACAGAATGTAAGTATTGCTATTATACAGTTAAATTAACAGGGTTTGTCTAGACATGTATTCTCTGTGCAATTTCAAGTCTGACAGTGTTATATGGATGATATAACTCTCAAATGTAGGGCTATCCACAGAATGGCCAGAGGTTTGACTCTTATGTTTGATCTGTTCCTCAGAGAGTTTTTGTCCTTGGCAAATCAGTAGGATACTGTGGGGATTGCAGTCAGTAAATTCTAACATCCATTTGTGTTTCTGACTTCATATCCCTCAGATAAGACATGTTACAACAAACCCTGTAACACCAGCAACTTTCTCTGTTTATAACAGAAATATTTCAAATATGCCCCTGTTTTTGGGCCTCTGTCCCCAAATTATGTCAGGCTTTGTCCAGCTGTCATGCACAAAGAGGTTGATATGTGTGGTATATCATTATCTAGTGCCTTCATTCCTGATATCATCCCAGTGATGTAGCAGAATCCATGACATGTTATGAGTTAGAGGCCATATATATGAGACCAAAGCCTAGACATTCTGTGGGAATCTGTACAGTTGAGAGGTCTGTGTATGTTGGGCCATTGTTAACAGACTGTCAGGACTGTGTAGTGTGTAAATGTTGGTTGGGCTGTGTAGGGAGGGGGGTATATGTGAGTGTCATGGGTCCTTTTCTATCTGACTGTGCATGCTGCTCTAGTTTCTGGTGGTCTGTCAGCTGTATATGTTTGTAGGGGCAGACTGAGACATGTCCTGTACCACCTCAGGATTACTACTACACTGTGACATGGGGCAGTATATGTAGGGGTTGTGTTAGAGTGGCAAACAGGATATATTTGTTCACACAGTCATTATACTCTAGTGTTCATTTAGCTTAGCAGTATGTCACTTTGACTGTGGTGCAATTTGTTGTGGGTATGCACTTTCACACCGGTGTCTGTTTTTCACTACTGTTACATCCCTGTAGTGCCTGATATATTTGAAAATGCATGTGTACTTCACCTTAGCTGATTTGGAGTAGTGTTGAGTCAGTCTGACTGTAGTTTGGATAGTGCTTGGTGACATGCTTGGCAGTTCAGTGTAGTTTACATAATGTTATGTTATATCCAGATATTCATAGAATGTCCAGATATTCATAGGATGTCCATTTCTCTGACTCATATCTTTGGTCTGGTTCCCATAACTGTTGTGTATTTCTGACAAATCAGAGCGATGATGTGCAGACTGAAGTCTCTAACTAATGAGAAGCACTTGAGTCCCAGACTTGATATTTCAGGCAATATATGTTAGAACAGACGGTGTTACTGCAGAAACTTTTTCAGCTTATATACTCAAGTATTTCAGAAATGTCCCTCATGCCTTTGTACCCCTACTTTGTCAGTCTTGGTCCAGATTTGTTGCAGTAATGGGTTCTGAGCATACCTCTCACATGCCCGGATTGTCACAGAATGTCCAGGTGTTTGGCTCATATTTTTGTTCTGTTCCACAAATTATTTGTATTTGTAAATAACTGTGATGATCTGAGGATTTATGTCAGTAAATAATGACATACATTTCAGTTTCAGACCTCATATCCTTCAGAAAATGTATGCTACAACAAACCCTGTTACTCTAGCAACTTTCTAAGTTTATAAGAGTGATATTTAAAATATGTTGCTATTTTTGGCCTGTTGTCTCTCATTTTTACAGCCTTTGTGCAGATTTCTTGCACTGAGTTTGAGAGGTATGGTTCTGAGGTATTTTGCCCCCTTCCCCAATGTTGTGCGACCCTGGAGTTGATATATATAGTTAGGGGTGGGTGGGGGGCACAGCCCCCCACATTGGGGGGTGTGGGGGGCGAAGCCCCCCACCTAAAATGCTTGTCGATCAAATGAACTGTCGATCAAATGACATGAACCCATATATATATATATATATATATATATATATATATATATATATATGTGTGTGTGTGTGTGTGTGTGTTTGTGTGTATGCATATTTACAAGACTTGACTGATTCCACAGAGTTTTTCCCCTACTGTTGAATAACTCTACTGCATAATATGTTTGAAAAAGCATCAGAAATTCCTGTAGCTGAAATGGTGTAGTGGTACTTTGCTCTGGCTCTATTATACAGGGTTCTGGGTTTGAAACTTGGCAGTGCTGAATTAGGAATTTATAGCCTCACACCCCACAGGGAGGGTCATCAGTGACAGGAATTTGTAGAATAATTTTTGGGTAGATTAATTAATTTCACTGTACATGGAGCTTAAATGTAGAGCTATGTATGGGGCAATGATGTTTTTGCGGGACAGATGCCCTTTTTTTAAGATGAGAGTGGGATGTAGGTGAAAGGTGTAGGTATGTTTGGTGAGGTAGGTTGGTTAGGATAGGTTGTATTTGTAGACAGACAGGACAGCAGACAGGTGAAGTATATGACACATGAGGGGGGTAAACACCTTTGACGGGGAGGATGGTTAGGAATCCGAAGCCCATGAGCCCCCAAATGGATACAGTGGGACTGAGGTCCCCACCCATGAGCAGTCACCACTGCACCTTCATGGCCCTGAAGGTGGCTGTGCTGGGGGCTGGACAGCAGGGACAGCCTGCTCCTTGAGGTGTGCCAGATGGCCCTCCAGCTGGCGTAGCCATCCATCCAACTCCATGTGGATGATGTTGCGCACCATATCCCGGAACTTGCAGTGGGGTGATAGGCTCCTCTCCGAGCCTGCGCCCATGGGGGATGGGCACTTCCCCTGAGATGGTTTCACCCAAAGGTGGTGCAGGACCAGCAGATGTGGAAGTTCCAGGTTGGGTACCAAATGTTCTGGGGCCTGGTGCCATGGCCAGATGGGGTGGGACAGGGGGATCTGCGGGATATGTCTTCTCAAATGTGCTATGGTGTTGAGGTTATCCAAAATATATTGGTTAGTCTTGAACAAAACATTTCAAAATTAATTATTACAGCATGCATGGGTCTTACAATTAACCAAAACCAACAGCTCTAAAACAGTTGCATAGCAAACAGAACACATGCATAAATGGAACAACAGTAAGCATTCTAACAGCATGCAAGTTACATTGATGGCAACAGGCCACCAATAGTAGTATTTGAACAAGGTATATTAATATGCAACCAAGTAAGTATATAAACAATAACAGAACACATGTCCCAACAACAGGTTTTGAGAACAACATACCCGTAGTATATAAATAATAATTATTGATGCAGATGAGGGGTGGGTGGAGAGAAAAAGTCCATTAACAACTGTATAGGCTTCCATTTTTCACAACAGTACTTCTCAATACTCTACAGGTCTGCCCTCACTTTACATCTACCTATGGCGCATAGCTTCTGTATCACATACATACCTGTTAGACTGTCAACCTGTAATGGTGTGGGGCAGACTGGGAGGACAATGGCTACATTACTGGAGGGGGCTTCTACATGTCAGGGTTACATAGTTGACAGAGAAGGGGTATCCTGCACGGATGTTGTGTGAGTCTGCTACTGGCATACTTCCCTGGGTTCCTATCTGTGTCCAAGGTTATTGGCAGCAGTGACCACTAGCCTTGACAGCATGACACATGAGGGACATGTTTTGGGGAGAGTGCATGGTGCATGTACCTATCCTGCTGTCATTTGCAGGCATATGGATTTGGAGAGTGGAACAGTTGTACAGGTGTATTAGTATACACTTCATAGAGCTACAACACACATTTCTTTACCTGTAAGACTTGTTGAGAAAATATCTAACACTTTCTGACTGTTTCTGCAAATATTCAGGATTTCTTTAGTGTATATATGCACACATCTCACTACCACTCCCTGGATTCGAACCGTGTCTGGGTGTGCAAAGTTGACAATGAAGCTATTTCTCATCACACTGAGCTACTGTGGAACTGCTCTTTTTTGTTTGACGGATTTCTGTCTAATAGTCTCTTGGTTAGACAGTCTGACCTTGTAATCCTGTGATGCATGAATGACAGATAGTGCACTGTGCATTAATCCTTTGAAATGATACTATCTGGTCAGCAAAGGTTAATACATGGCAATGCTGCATGGGACACATTGTGATAGATCACACATTACTATTCAGGGTTCAGAGCTTAGTGCAGTATATATTTCATATTTTATTTATATCTTGTTTTACAGCTCCACAATCTACAGTTTTTCTTAACAGCTGGTTCTCAGAACAGCCCCAGTTAATGCATGCTGTCAAAGCCATATTTGCTGTGGCGAACCTGTATACATTCTGTTTCTACAACAATATACTGGAGTAAACACAACAGTTTTTGGTATTGATCTTTATTACAGTGACATGACACAGTGCTTTATTACTACATATCCTGTATATCAATATTAGTCGGACAAACTTTATTTATTCAGTTAACACAGTAACAGTATACCTACTGGCAGCAATCAATGTACTTCTTCTTAGTTATTTGCACTAGATACTGCAAGATAGATTTGTACTTACCAGCCTTTTGGAGCAGCCTTAATAGTCTGTCAGCAAGGGCTTCAATGTTGCTAGCCCTCTCTGCTGCAGCTGTAGGGGAGAAAAACAAACATGCACACCTGTCTATCACATACTCAGGCTAGACTTTGGTACAAACTCCTTGATACTGATACTTACACACTGCTGGAACATTCTGTGCCCATGCATCTTGCATCCACTGGGCCAAGAGCACCCCCTTCCTCCACGTTAGGTTGGCATAATGGTGCCGTACCTCCTCACAAGTTAGGGGGATGCCAGTAGAACTGGTGAGATCATGTGCAAGATGGTCCCCAGCCTCCATTTTGTATTGTGAACCCTGGTACTGGCCCTGCAGCAGTCTCTTGTCATGTTTTTCTACAAGGAGTCCAGCAATGACCCTAGACTCCTACATGCCTCAGCACTGCATCTGAAAGCACACTCCTTAACCAATGTCTAAAATAGTACCTGCACAGATCAATTGCAACAGGTTCTGGCTGTATTCCCACCTGTGCAGTTTAAATAAGGTCATATTCCCACCCTTTGCTGTCATTGGACCATTTTGAAAATGCTAAGCTCAGCTAAGCAGTGTGCAAATCTGCTAAGCTGAGTTGAACAGTGCTTAAAGGGGTAAATGCTGAGCACTGCTTACAAGTGTGCAAATCCGCTTAACTGAGCTAACTGCTGCTTAGTATTCACATTTAAGCATTGCTTACACCGGCTAAGCATCATTGAGCAGTATGTAGCATTTCTATTTTCATTTAAAAATAATATCAGGATTGTAGATTAATTCATCATTACTTACATATTATTAAATGTGTATGATTTACTTTACATGACATCCCCCTGTGTGCTTTCATTACATTATCTTGGGGTGTGACTATACTGTATGGGACACTTGTGCATACATGGGTGATTTCACATGTTATATGCACTCATACTTTCATTCTGGACGTGCTATACTATCCTGGGTAACAAATATCAATTACTACATAATTTATCATAAAAAATAATTTTAACAATGCTTTCCCATGTAAAAATAAAGTACCTCTGTTAGTACTCAAAATGAATGTCTGCATGCAAAGTCGGGACTCTAACCACTATGCTATCTTGTTTGCTTGTCTTTTTGGCTTTTCCCGGTTAGGGGTCGCCACAGCAGAACTCCAGTCTGCTAATGACTGGCAGTAGATTTTCATGAATGCTGAGGTGCCAGCTCAACTTCCAACCTTCAACGAAGGCACGCCCATTTATGCATGTCTTTTGAACACCACCCAACCACGGGGAGGACATGCAGACTCCACACAGAAGGCACTCCCTGCACTCTAGCCAAGAACTGAACAGGAGAACCTCCTGCTGTGAGGCAACAATGCTACCGCTGCACCACCACGGCTGTACAACCACTAATTTTTGGCTATACATTTTTATTTAGCTGCTATGAGATGTTTAAGCAATGCTGAGCAGAAGGACCTAATGTGCACACCCACTCAGCTACACTTAAACATACCTCAGAATGGAAAAAAAATAATAAACCCACTTTATTTACATGTATCTGTACTCCTTGTCAGTCACAGTAAGGGAAATTGTAAGGGGACACATAGGGACAGATTTCAAATATTTCTCTTACAACCTTAGAAAATTGTTAGAGTAATAGGTTTTGCATTAGCACGACTTTTCCAATGGATGTGGAGTCTTAAACTCAAATGTTTATCATTATTTAATGACTCCAGTCCTCTGCTATTTCCCAGGTAGGGACAGATATTTGGGGGAACGCACCAAAAACATGAGGCAGCCTACCTCTCAACTGTACAGACATTTGCAGAATGTCGAGCTTATTGCCTCATATTTTTGGTCTATTTCTCATGTGACTGTGGTTTTCTAGCGAATTATTGGCAAATCATTCAGGGTTTAAGTCAGAACATAATGACAGACATTTGGGATTCAGACTTCATAACCTTCAGGAAATCCGTGCTACTGCATAACCTGTTATTCTATCAACTCTCCAAGTTTGTAAGAGCAATATTTAAAAAGTGTCCCTATTTTTGGGCCTTTGTCCCCCCCATTATTGTACGGCTTTGTACATCTTTCTTGCTCTAGGAGGTTGAGAGTTATGTGAGGCAGGCATCTGGGCTTTCTGTGGAAACCTGTACAGTTGAGGGGTATGGTCGTATGGCTATATCTGAATGCAGAGGGTGTGTGCCAGTACCTGTCACACACCCCCTGCATTGCTTCCTATTGGGATTGCTGCTTTCAGTGTCCGCGGACACTGAAAGCACTTGCAAAGTAACGTACGGCACTTTGACAATGCGGGGTGTGTGTGATAGCACCTGTCACACACCCCTTGCGTTGCTTCCTATTTGGACTTCCTCCTTTCAGTGTCCATGGACACTGAAAGCACTTTGAAAGTGCCATACGGCACTTTCACAATGCAGAGGGTGTGTGACAGAAATCGTCACACACACCCTGGATTAATTTTTTGCCCCCTATCTATTCCAGTGTCTGGGGACACTGTTTTATTAATTTATTTGATTTCAGTGTCCTTGGACACTAAAATGCATTTAAAAAGTGCTGTACATCACTTTCTGAGTTCAGGGGCATGTTAGATGCGCGTGCACTACTTAAACATGCCCCCTACACTCAGTAGTGTTCATGTCTGTTTAGCCTTAGCAGTAGCGCACCTTCATGAATACGTAAGGCACGCTGCTGTTAAAGCTATGGCGAAATGGACATGGTTCACTCCGTGCAGGAATAGCACTATTCCTGCATGGAGTTTATTGAATCCCGGGGTATGAGTTTGTCCCATTGCCTTCAAATCTGTTTCTTCTTTACTTGCATCCCATATGGGTCTTAAAAAGTTTCAATGACCATTGCATTCCAATGCTGTTTCACCCTGGTCTGTTATCTTAGGAGAAGATGCAATCCTGTCCGTGAACTAGCCACTCAATATGTTGTTTAACATTATCAGAAAAACAATGTAAATTCTGTAGACTTTAATGTATTGTATTGTAAAATTCTATCACACAAGATCATTCATTTTTGCTTCTGAAAACATTGTTGCCAGATTTGTGTCCTCTTTCTTTAAATGTTTGGTGCCACTAGTATTGTGGTCATGTAGCATGGTTTTTGGTCTGCAAAACAGCTTCGAAAATCACGTGTGATAAGAGAGTAGTCAGAAAATTGTCTGAAGGGGTAAACCAAGGCTGAAAATAGGGACATGCCTCCTAAAACAGATACATCATGTGGAGGGGTAAATCAGGCCTGAAAAATCAGCATGTTTCTCCAAAATAGGCTCAGTTAAGAGGTTTGCGTATTTATCCTGATGTAGCAAAAGGACACAGAAGACAAAAGAAGAACTTTACACACACCCATATATGTCAGTTGTTGGGTACATATGACTTTTGTGCAAATGCTGTCCTCCTTACCTGTTGGTAAGTGATTCAGAAGCAGGATGTAAGTGATAAAATGAACTGTACCTTAAACTCCAGCAGGCTTTGCATTAAAATTTTGAAGGCAGGTAGCAAAGTCACAATATCCCTTGTAAGCAGCGATAGGATATTCATTTCCTAAGAATTCACCACAGGATAGCTGTGCATCATCATTTCACATAGTGAAAAATCAGCTAATATGCAGTGACCTGATATTTTGTCACAGTTTCTCTCTGCACTGCATTACAGAAACCCAGTTCACCTGTCACTTTGCCTGTAATAGGCCTGTTTTGACGTTTTTTAAAACAGCATGTCCATTATAGGAACATCAATGCCTTTACTCTCCTAATCAATAAATCTTTATAATGATCATGAGACCTGAGGAACCAGACACATGCACACACATATTTACACATTTTCTCTCCATCAACTACTTTCCTTAACCTAGCACTTTTTCAACGCTCGCACTTTATGTTTGTATTGCCTGCCTAGAATGCTGTTTTCAACATTTTTAATGTTTTCTAATTTTTCCAGCTGCCCACATACTTGGAAGACAGAGAAAGGAACAATGGGTTATGACATGCAGAGTGATGATATTAAATTTGGTCTGTTTATGCTCCAGATTTCACTGCTGAATGATTCAGCTATAAAACAGTAGCTGTATTTTCTAACTTCAACAAACAGGAGAAAGAAGAGAGAAACATCATGTGATGTTGTTTCTGCACCTGGGAAAAAACACAGCATGTATGGCCATTTTGATGAACTGCTGGGAGAGGTATTTTGTGAACAGCTTGCTAAGCCTGCAAAATTAAACATTGTGCTTAGTGGACACAATAAACTGTTGTAAACAACTGCTGTTTGTCCATTCTGGAAGAAAGGTTGAACTGGACACGTACTTTGATGCTTCAAATTATTTATATTTTCAGTTTCTAAAGCTGCCTAGAAATATCTGTGTTATACAGCAATTCCAAACATATTGAACTGCTTTTTGCAGTTCATTACAAGCAAGCGATCTTACACAGCATAAAGCACAAAAGCTTTTAGACGGTCTCTGAGGAGAGGGCAACACAGAATATTTCCAGTGTTAAATTACATGTGACATTTAATTTAAAGCTCAATGCATTTCTATTTCAAACCTTTCTGCTCTGATAGTGATATAAGTGTCTATGACTGCCTATTACATGAATAGAGAAATTAATACAGTACAGTTTCTTAAGCTGTTTCGAGAAGGGCATGCTACATTACAGAGCTATTATATTCAGCCCATATTATAACATTATAAAAGGTGCATTCAAACACTTTTAATTCTGCTCATAGGTAAGTATACTACCTATATTTTAGTTAAAATTTATACAAAATTTTTACGTAGCAAAAATACAACCACTGTACATACCACTGCATTACAGGAGGTTTATAGTGAAAAAAAGGTAGAGGACCTCGCTCTACTCACTTCTCTTGCCCAATTAGTTTCTTAAAGTCAGCTACACTCAGTCAATTCCTCCACCCTGTTTCGCCATCCCACTTGCCGGTATGCTTCCTCCTCTTCCTCACACAGATATCTTAATGTTATCTTCATACCTATACCTCCATTGCATCGGACTACACCATCTAAGAACCCATTTCTTCCAGATGAATTCTACTACAACTTGTCTAGCTTTTTATTCAGCCTTTTTTTGTTACACACGGCATATTTATAAACATATGCAGAATCTTTTGTTAGATCATCATTCTGAGATACAAAATATTTGATCTTCTCCTAGCAGTCCATCTTTAACTTCAATTTCTGAGTCAGTTGCCCCGTCCCCCAGTATTCACTTCCATAAGTCCTCCCTTATTCTAATTGCATGTATCCCAAAATAATTAAAACTTCCCTCATTCTATTAAACTAATTCCCCACATTGCAGAATATTATAAAGCCATCTGCAGCCGTTTGCCACTCATGGTGCTACCACTGTTTTTCCTGTTACTTTTTTCTTTACATCATTCAAGAGCTGTCTAGTAGTTTTGTTAGCACCACAGTCTGTTTGGGTTCTTCCCCTGCACCACTGAACTGCTCAGCTCTTATACCCATTAGAGCATAATTTCTTCAGTATTCTTGGTTCATTTCTGGCCTTTATCAATGAGCAACAGCTATCAGGAAGAACAAAGGAGATAGTAGTCACCCCTGTCTTCTTCCTGATACAGCTTATCTTAACCACGAGTGTCATTATATGTCACCATGCTTGAGACTGTTGTAGTACAGCACTCTGACCAAGGTGACAAACTCCTTTTGTCCCCTCCCATCAGCATCTTAAGCATCTAAGCATATACTATCAGTCCATTGAGTCAAAGGCTTTTGCCATACCTATGGTCATTGCTGTTAGCTTCCCCTCATGCTCCTCTGTCCTTTTTGCAACATTTAACAGCTTCAGTCCTAGCTCTCATCTACCACAACTGCCATCTTCATAGCATTCTGCTCACAAAAAATCTCTAACCTAGTGACCAAGACCATGACCAAGGCATAACAGTCTGCACAGCACCTTATTTACAGGACCCTTTCGAGGATATGCCATCTGTGCTTTGTCATAACATTGTACCAGCCTAACTTGAGCCTTCCTGCTGCTTATAGGGTAACATATATACTTACATCCCTTTATCCTTTATATGTCGTTCCATGCATACCAATTGGAGACTTCTTTCCTGGAAGCTGAATGATAGCTTTCCTTAAATCTTCTTCTCTGACAGGACAGCTCAATGTTCTTCTTTCCTCTTCTATTCCTATCCTTACTTCATCAGCTTTATGAATTTAACATCCAACTCTCCCAGGACTACTAAATCCCAAGCCACATTTTAAGCTCATTTTTACTTGTATTTGTTTCTCTCCATTCTTTCTTCCTGTTTTCCATTTTAAGCACTAATAACCTACATCTGGCTACTTCCGCCTTCATCTTATAGGCTAGTAATGTATTCCTCCTTGCAGTCCTGCAGCGCCTACTCTCATACATTAGTCTCTGTCCTGCTTTTCTTTCTGGCAGAAGCTATGTTTTCTTGAAACTGTTCTGTTCGTTTTCATCTCCATCCCCACCTCTGTTCTCCCATTAAGCAAAGAAGATTCCATTTGCATTTTGGACTCTTGTGGCTTTTTCTCCAGTTCCATCATGCTTCCTATTATTCTCTTTATCAGATCCTCACCTTAGTTTCCCAGACGTTATGATTCCTTCCTTCACCCTACACCATAATTGTCCAGAATCCTAAGCGCCCTCTTTACTACAGGTTGGCCATCTTCTCCTGATAATATCTTAGTCCCTCTCCTTGACTTCCTGTTTATTTTTGATGCTGTATGTTTCTGTTCCGTATCACGAGGTCCACTTAAAATGAGAGGTAATCTAGTATGTTTTATAATTAAATGTCAACTTCCTTCACATCTAGCCACACTGTCTTAGTCTACTTATCCACACACCCATCCTATTCATCATTTTAATGGCACCAGAATATAATGCATACTCCCTCTCATTTGGATGGAAAGCATCCCATAATGTGATCACCACCTCATTAATCTAATTGGTCCTTCAAAATCTTCCTTGCTACCTTTTTTTGCATCTTTCTTGTGCCATTTCTTCTCAGTCCTGATCCATGTCCAAATTAAACTCTGCTGACTGAATATAGGGATCCCTGACAGTTAGTTCAGAGGGTTAAGGCTGTGAGCTGTAGTTCCTGTGGTCTGGTACTTCATTCCCTCAGCATTCATTCACCTAGCCTATGACCTTGAGCAAGAAATTGCTTCCAACTTGTGTCCATTGGGACCTACCTGGTTAACAAATGGATATTATTATTGTTATTATTATTATTATTTATTTATTCTTTTGCCAGCTGCTCCAAGACACTGTGCCTGCCTACAAATGAATCCTTTCACCATTGTGTGACCCATAATATGAGTCCAGTATCATTCTCTTTTTATACTTATTTAGTCTCACCTTTGCCAACCCCCGACTTCTCCATCCCAACTTCTTATGCTGTTGTTCCTGAATGGCCATAACAGATTATTTATGCAGCTCCCCTACCCACAACTCTTAATTATTTCTCAATTTCCTTCATCATAATTTGTCTCATGCACTGTCTCTTCTAGTATTCACCTCTCTCAAGTGATCAAATACCTTTATTCTTTTCTCACCAAGATTAAACCCTTAGGCATGCAATATCCAGCATTTCATGCCATATGAATCCAGCCATTCATTTACCTGACTTACCCTTCCCACAGTCTCTTCTGCTAGTGTCCTTCGAAGGAAACCTGTTACAGGCACTCACTCTGCAAACTTATAATTAGTCATTATCCCTAAAACATACTTCCTGTCACACAGGGCAACCTACCTACAGCAGTACCACAGTAGCTTTCAACAATTCCCAGTAAGTGGGGTCACCTCCTTACTATGGTCTCCCAGGTCACCATCATCTTCTTCCTATATGGCCCTACCTTAAGCTGCTACTCTACATATTCACAACAGCCAGTCCTTCCACTATATCCCATCTATTGCCTTACCTCTCAAATATCCTAAATCATCCCCTACCCACTAGCCATCATGCCAGACCCCCCCCCCTTCCCAAACTGCAAACAGAAGTGCAGAAGAAAAAAGACTTACCTTCTCAGCAATAATTCTTAAATTGAAGAAGATAACATCATAGCTTGCATCACAGTTACTGTTGACCTGTACAACATTGTGATGATTTTCTCAGATGTGCACAAAAATATCATTGCACCTCCATGCAAAAGTCACAATAAATAGGGACACCCCTTAGTAAATTCATTCATTGCATAATATCTGCTTTATCCTGTTCAGGGTCTCAGGAAAGCCAAAGCCTAACCTAGAAAGCAATAGATATAAGGCATAGAATCAGTCCTGAAAAGAACAACAGACCAGGGTGCACACACACACACACACACACACACACACACACACACACACACACACACACACACACACACACACACACACACACACACACACACACACACACACACACACACACACACACACACACACACACACACACACACACACACACACTTATAATGGGCAATTCAGAGTATAACCAATTTACCTTTGTGTGGGTCCACTATAAAACCTCTGTGCTTCAATGTTGGGCAATTGCCCCGCCCCAACATCCCCTAATTACATGATTGTACAACATCAAGGAATGAATAAATACCCTATAAAAATTAGACACTGACTACATGAACTGTGATTTCACAGTTTCATTAATAGTACAGGAAAAATGGGGAATTGTAGCATAATGTAAACAGGAATGGAGACATATTTGGGAAACAAACATCATCTACTCATAGGGCAGCCCTTTTAATGGCCTTAAAGTCTTCCTGCCCTCACCTTGAGGCTTACTTCTCCCTGAAGTTTCCCAAGTCCTTATTGATTATGCAGACTGCTACTTCTGTGTCCTGTAGCCAGCCTGCTTTTACAGCTACTACCACAAACTCTTAAAATGCAGTAACAATCCCTCTGTATGGATTTTCTATAGTAACTTTCTAAACATATATTAAATAAATCTCAATATTTTGTAAAACAGTTTAAACCAAATGTACGAAATAATACAATGACAAATAGTACTATCAGTTGTTGAAGTCTTCCTGCCCTCATTCTGGGGATTACATTTTCACACAGCAGCAAAATTCAGCCAGCATTCATTGCTTACTGTCCACAAAGAGCTTCATCAAGTTGCTAATTTTAATGACTGCAGAAATACTCCCTCCTTCTGTACAAGTAACCAAAGCTAATAAGCACAGTACTATAGTAAATTCAAAATGTGCCCTGTTGCCTCACAGTCCTCCATCTTTTCTTAGATGACAATGACTTGGTTTCTGGCATGTTGAGCCCAAAAAAGTTCTTGGCTGCTTTTAAATTCATCTGTGAATCAATGCCAGTTTTGTACCAGCCTATTTATACTTCCTGTATGTATCCTTATCTGTTTTGTACTGAGCTTTTTGTATTTATTTCTATGCATTCCTCGTAGTTAAGAACTAGGCTAGCTGCATTTGTTGGTCAATTTAAGCCTACCCAATTTCCCTCAAAGGTCAGGATCAAACTCTGTACCTTGTGTATGTCAGGTACACATCTTAGACATTATGCCAATCCCTCCTCTAACTGCATTCTGCCTTTGTATACTTTAACTTTTCACCACAATATCTGCTTTGTGTCAGAAATAATACAAACAGATAAAAATGAGGAAGGGATGCATAAACAGGGCACTGCTTTTTTTTGTTTTATTTTAGCTGCCCTGTTTTGTTTTGTATTGGTCTGTTTGCACTACTTCTGACATTATTCCTTGTATCACGATGTTCACTGTGTTTTCATTATAAGCAGACCCTGATGCCTCAACCTCATAGCTCCATCAGCTCAACATAATCTCTTCCTCCTCACACATCTGGAATGTCCCACAGATGATTTATTTCTTCCACAAGCCTTGCTTTTGTTTGCTGTGTTGTGATGCTTCTTGTTTGTATCTTGTCTTCTCCCATGTGATCTGGCCCATCAGAATGACCTGCCACAGGATGAGTATGTGTACCTATCTTCCCATTTCATGAATCTCACTTCTCTGGCACAGAAAATTCATGGCACCTTTTGGTACTTGCCTATCCTAACTCTATATGTTCTGTCTCTTGTCTTCTCCAGTGACAAAGCCTCTAATACAATGGCAAGTAAGACTTCAACTTGGGCAGTTGTCTCTGCATAATGTTTTCTACTCCTGTTGTCCATCGCCCCAATTTATCAGGATGTAGGAACCATGGCTTTACCTCTGTCCTGTGAAACTCCATACTATAAACATTTAATGATCTTCAGCGTTGATATACAATGGAGGTTAACTGATCTGGCACAAGCTTTGTCTTCTGCTGGGCCACCTAAAAGTGGTGTCACTTCCTGGTCTATGTGATGAACAGCTTGTTAGGCTGATAAGGCCTGTCTGAATAAACCACTCATTGACTTTACCCATGTTATGCACCTCTCTCACTCCCTACAGAGATTCTTCTCTACACCTATGTTTTGGGAGCTTGCATAAACTATTTTCCTGTTAGGTAACTTTATTTTTTACTTCTTTTCCTATCCTGTGTATCTCTCTCTCATATTGACTTAATTTTTGCCTATGTTTGCAAGTCTCCCAGTTTTGCAGTCTAAAACACTCGTGTCCGTACCCATTTTTCTATGTGGATTGTCAGTAGCTAACATCATCATCTCCAGCAACTGGTCCATGCTAACATCCATTATTGCAGCACAGTTTTATTGTTAAATCCCTAGGTAGGTTAATGGTTTTAGTAACAATAACATTTCTCTAGTTGCATGTTATGCTGATAAGTTTTTCTGAAATTTATTTTCAATTTAATACAGGCTATGGAGCACAGAAAGCAAGTTGTCTGCTTGAGCTCAGATGACAAGCAGCCATCTTTACTCAGCCCTCAGTGGTACAAAAATACAAGTGATATTTCTAGAATACTAATTGACAACTCATACAACACATATGAATATACAAGTCAGAATTACATTTATTATTTACTTCTCAGTACCACTTTCTCCAATGCGGTGTGATAGGGGAGCTGAAGCCTACCTTGGCAATCACCAAGCACACAGTAGAGAACTAGCTCTGGATGGGATGTCAGTCCCTTACAGGAAACATTCACTCACACCACTTATACACAGCAATGGGCAATTTAGAAGATCATCTGTTCACATTTTCTGCATGTTTTTGAAATATATCAGGAAACCAAGAACTACAGAGGAAAAAAAAATAGATAGACACACAGAAAACATGTAGGTTTCACACAAAAGACCTTCCAAGCTGAAACCAAATTATGAAACCAGGCAGAATGAAGTAGCAATGCTAACCACAGCACAACTATACACATTACATTAATAACAGCTGTTTGAATGTTTACAGTTTCTTGGGATGGTACTTTTCCGGAAGACAATGGGATTCTTTTCTTCACAAAAGATTCAGTAAGCATCATTTATCATTTATATAGGAATTTGGAGAGATTTGTTTTTGGTGGTTTGTTTGAATTAAGCTGTGAGTGGGTAGTATCTAATAAGCTTTGTCTTGTTTTTTGATGATAGGGGGTAAGAAGGAGGTATTTTTATTAGCTTATTTGCATTTTCATAACTGAGTGATGTCTTTAGAAATTATTGCACATTTTTAAGTGTAAACACAAACTACATACTTAGGTTGATAAAATGCAAATAAGAATATCAGAATCATACATAACTGAAAGAAAAACTCTTATCTGTTTGGATTTTATTTTTCACTTAAAGAGCCCTTTATTTTACATGTTTTGTAGTAATCTGGCATGCAATTTATTCATTCATCACCTGTCCAGTTTCACAGTCTCATGAGCATGGCAGTGCCTAAACCATCAGCCAGTGGGTGCATGGCATTGAAACCCATTCTGTCTCAGAATGTACCATCTTGCTCACTCACTTACTGACTCACACACTATATGCACACCTACAGACAATATGGGGTATACCAGTGCACATGTTGCATATCTTTGGAAGGTGTCAGGGAACCAGAGTACCCAGAGAAAACCCATGTGGATACAGACAGGACATGTAGACTTAGCACAGAAGGCACCCCAGATGAGAACTAAACCAGAGAATCTCTAACATAGGTTCATAGCTTCATACTAGGCTAACAACCACTAGTCATTGGAAGTCTAACTGTGGAACTCAACCAAGTTTTGTCCCCAACTTCCTTGGATACCTATTTGGAGGGGGTATGTTCGTAAAGAGGTAGCTAAGTGTTATGTGTATGGTGGTGTGTTAGTTGGGATTAATTTACTTACTGTCGACCTTTGTCCATCAGAGACATGGGGACCAAACTGGGGGTGAATTTGTGATTTCCCATCCAATGGTCAAGGTTTCTTTTGAATATGGTCAGAGTCCACATCCTGCAGATGTGGACCATATTCGATAGTGCTGGGATCCATTAAAACACATATCAGTCCCTCCAGCAGGTTCTATTTGTGTCACAGACAAAGTTCAGGTCCTTGGATCTAATGTTTCTGCTGTTCTTTGTCTTGCAGATGTGCAAGAAATCCATCAGAGCTTGATCTGAGGATGCCTTATATGCTAGACATAAATTGTCTCTCAGTAGCTTGTAAGAGACTGAGTATAGACAAGTGACCTGAAGGCAATCTGTGTAAGGCAACGTATTCATACCTTAGATTATTCTGGTAATGAATGTTTGAGATTATTCCATCTGTTGCATGTTCCTGGTTAGGTACATGCCAAAGGAGGCATTGTATGCAAGGATGGGGCTGATAGGGGCTGAACAGAGTGGTACTATTACTTCCTTACATCTGGATGCCATACCATTGCTTATGAGTTGGACAACATAGAATGATTTTCTTACTATCTTGGCTATATGTTAATTGAATGCCAGATTACTGTCTATAGATGCTCCCATATCCCTAACTATTGGGTCAACTCTTAGGAGTGTTTTATCGATGAAGTAATTAGCTTGGGTGGATGTGTTACTAAAGGGTACTATAATGCATTTCTTTGGATTGTGTTTTAATCTGTGGCTTTCACACAAGTCATTTGTTTGTGTTTTACCCTCTTGTAAGATGTTGATGTCAAAGGGGAATTTATGGTGGCGCCCAAATTACAGTCATCTACAAACATGATTGGAGAGTGCACTAACTGGCCCAGGGTGTTTGTGTTGATAAAGTCCCGGAAACATGGTGCCTATGATTTAGAAGCAGTGTATGTTTCCCAGTCTATAGAGAGGAAGTTGAAGTTTCCCATGAACAGGGTATTTGGATGGATAGTGAGCACTTCTAGTAGGGCTAGGTAAGAGTTGTGACCTTCATGGGTCATAGAGGGTGACCTGTAGCTGGCCACAACATGGTAGAGAACCTTGTCTATGGAAATTTGGATGTGGATGAACTCCAGTGCATCATCCTATTTGACCATCCTAGAGTTGTATTTGTTGCTAATGTAGATCAAGACATCTCTACCTTTAGCATCTGTCTGTGCTGCTGTTGGTCTAAATGTGTGGAAGGTACTGTAACCATCTATTGCTGGAGCACCTTCTGCAGCTTTAAACCAAGTCTTAGTAACAAAACAGCTATCTACATTCTCCAGAGTGAGGGGAGCTTGTAGGGTATGGAGCTTCTTGTTTAAGGTCCTAGCATTGAGCAGTAACAGCTTAATGTTGCTTTGATTTTTTTTTCTTGTTATGTTGGTAGTTTTCTCATTTTGACATTGCCTAAAAAAGCCTCTAAGGGGTTGGTTAAAGTTTTAGCGTACATGTGAAAGCCTGGGTAGACAGGTGCAGACCATCCTTGGCAAAGCAAAAGGGTCTGTTAACCATGTCTTCCCATGCTAATTGATGTTGGATTCCCCCGGTGTAACAGCAGAAACTAAATCAATTATTACAATTGTTGGCACCATCCTTGGTAAAGGTAGAATGCTGCTCAGGCCAAGGCATGTACCTGTCTGTGACACATATTCAGAGAAATGCACAATGTCTCTTTTCATATAGTCCAGTGAGGCACACCTCAGGTTACTTACACCCACATGTACTATGATAGAATCATACTGGTACCTGTGGTGCAGTGACTTGAGTGACAGGGTGATATTGTGGATCCTAGCTCCAGCTAGTCTACGAACGTTTATCTTCTCCTTGTTCAGACAGGTGAGAGGAGTACCTGTGCGTCATACAATAGAATCCCCTATGGCAAGAGTACTAGGTAAAGTGTTTGCTTATTTTATGAGCTGTGTTCTTGGAGGTTATTGGGTGTAGGCTTATGTGTGGTGTTAGGTGTTGCTTTTGGTATGTGCTTTAGTGATTGCTAAGGATAGTTGTTGCAGTTTGACAGCTTAGGAAGCCTTTGAGGTGTGGAAAGGTTTCTTTTAAGCATCTCAGCATAAGAAGGTTATGTGTGTGCTGAGCAGTATGTGTGAAGGATGCAGCGTGTGTCTGTTTCTTACAACCTTTTTAGTAGTGATATTTTTGCCTCCAAGGAAGTTATGTCTGTACATCTCTCGCATACTGTGCTAGTTTCTTTAAGGATTAAAAGGTCATCTGAGTACATAAGACAATTGCTACCTTGTCTGAGGATGCCCATATCTGCCAGTCTGGACACAGAGATATTAAAAAATTGCAAATCCATGTTGTCAGGACCTGTATTAGGGTTGGGCTATTATGGTGTAGGGTCTTCATAGGGATCACCTGAGTGGTGTCAAGGATGAAGGCTAGATGTTAGTGCAATAATTTTATTTATTTTATTTTTATTTATTTTATTTTATTTTACATTTATTTACTGGGAAAGTCCGACCGGATATATATCCATTTTCAGCAGAGGCCTGGGTAGAAAATCTCCAGAAAGCAGAGTACAAATATATTAGGAACAATAGAAACATTTAGAGATAAGTATAATATGCAGTTTTCAGTAAGATTACAAACTTAGATAAAACATAGTAGACAGCATCAAAATCATGTGGCTTCAGTTTCAGATAATAATGCACACAGTTATGGACAAAGTCCCATCAAGAATTCATACACTTATTAGAGTATATGATTGAAATGGTTAGGGAGAGTTTATAGGAACAGCGGGTGGTGATTAGTTGGGGTTTAAGCAGGGACATTGCCAATGCTGTTGGAAGTGGTTTGAGGCTTTTTTTGAACTGGGTTAAGGAGGATTGGTGAATAAGTTTGGCAGGTAGCATATACCAAGTTTTGCCTACTGAGTTCGTGAATAGAGAGTCCCCAGCCACATTTAGGCTCTTAATTGTTTGTATCAGCAGTCTGTCAGCAGAGCGTACTGACCTCAGGTTGCTGTATGGTTTGATGATCTTATTTAGTGCTGGTGATTTTTGGGTTGATATAGTATTTTGTGGGTTATTACAAGTTGGTTGTATCAGAGAAGACTGCGGCCACTCCAGCCATCCTAGTTGAGTTAGGGTGATACAATGCTGGGTCCTAGAGGTAGCACCTGTAGCAAATCTAGCAATATGGTTGTAACAACTAGCAAGTTTGGTAAGGGTGGCTTGGTTCAGGTTAGTGAAGAGGGTGGAGGCATAGAGGAGGGTAGAAAGAAGGTTTTAGTAATGTTTGATGCTCTATCTAGCCTCCCTAAGCTTAGCTCCATGCAAAGCCTTTTTGCATTACGGGTTGAATTCCTAAGTACTAGCCTTATAGGTTTGTTACTATACAGGGTACTGCTAAGTGAGCAGTGTGAACAGCTCTATGAAAATGTACCTTATTTATAGAAGACAGAAAAAGGCAGAAAACTAACTCCAGTGCCCTCTGTCCAATAAACAACTACACTTTAAGCTTTCTGGAGTGCCTCCCATCCCACAGAGTGATAATGTAAACACCTTCCAAGATGGATGATCCTGAAACTTCTTAATGTAAAAGCATAGAAAAGTTAGCTCTTACGTGCAGATTAAAACCCATCTAAGTCCTTAAAATGCCCTCTGGCTGATTAAAAAATGTCATTTTATGCCTCCCTGTGTGTTTCTCAACTCAGACTGATCAGGCTACCTTTCTAGTCCCACTAGAATTGCAGTCCCAGGGTTTCTAATGTAAATGAACACTTTAGATAGAGAAAAGTGAAATGGTATTGGGAACAAATTTATTTATCATTTATTTATTTTACATTTGTTAACCGGGCTAGTCCAGCTGAGCATTAGTTCCTTTTCAGTGGAGACCTGAGGAGAAAAGCTCCGTAATCAGTATTAACATTTTAAATAAAGTCAGCAAGAAAATGCATTGGCAGCTAAAACAATTAGAGAAATAACATTTTACAGAAAACAGTTGGGTACAAATGTTAGAGATCAAACTGCAAAAAGCGTTTACAACAAATCATACAGAAAAGCAGTAGAGTACAATGTCAGAATTTTTACAAGTAAATCAAAAATTAAATAAATTAAATCAAATAGCTCACTACAACAAGCAGTTTCCCAACTTGGACTGGCCAGGCTACTTTACTACTGCCACTAGAATAACAGTCCCAGTCTTCTTAATGCAAAAACATGCTTTGGTTAGCCAAAAGTGAAAAGTTACCAACTATGTACAACAAGTAATTGTCACTTTAAGCTCCCTTGCATGTTTCCCAGTTTGGACAGACCAGACCATGCTCCCACTAGAATTACGGTACCAGTTTTCTTAATGTAAAAACACTCCTCAGTTAACAAGTGAAAAGGTATCAGAAAAAAGTCTGACAACCAGCTACAAGTAGTAGCAAGGCAATTCAAAGGCAGACAAGTCAGCAACGAGGAGCACATACATTTTAAGGCAATTTCAAAGTACAATATCAGTCTAAGAGGAGGGGCTTCCCAGTTTCTTCTGTGTAACCAGTAAGAGGAGCAGAGGAGATACAACTGGGAGGATCTTTAAGTGCCAGGTATACAGTAGGGGAAGGCAGTTTAAAAGCCTCTAAGTATAAACCCAAAGCAAGAATAAAGAGAGTGGGAGCAAGGTCATTGCTAGCATGATGGGGGGCCCCCGGCAAGTTTCAAGTTGGGGGTCCTACCCAGGAGAATATAAAAAGTATGACCACATTGCCATCATGTCACCTTCCATATCAAGCTCATGCAGCACCATTTAATGATCACTGTATAGTGTTTCTACATTCAGACCATTAAAAGACTTGAAATGCCAAGGTACACTCTGACTGGCATTTAGTACCAATGTTGCATTAAGTCAAGCTCCTGTACCACAGCAAGGTAGCTACTCACAATGGTGCACACACACACTGACTGGGGTGGTGCAGTAGTGCAGCAGTTAACATTGTCACCCTGCAGCAAGAGGAACTCCAATTTGCTTCTCAGCTGGGGTGCCTTCTGTGCGGAGTCTGCATGTCCTCCTTGCATTCGCATGGGTTTACTCCCGCATACCAAAAACATGCTTCTGGAGTGTTTCTCTCCAGGCCTCTGGTGAAAATAGTCTCTGTCCTAGTTGGACTTTCCTGGTGAACAAATGTTAAATAAACAAAACAAATAAATAAATAAATACAATTTAGTACCAATGTTACATTATGGCAAGCCCCTGTACCACAGCAAGATAGCCACTCACCGATGTATGCACACACATACACACACACACACACACACACACACACACACACACACACACACACACACACACACACACACACACAAACACACACACTGACTGGCATTTAGTAGCAATGTTGTTACATTATGACAAGCCTCTGTGCTGCATCAAGGTAGTCAGTCCCACAGAGGTACACAAAGACACCCACCCAGACTCCCTCACACAGGACAGAGACACAAAACAGATAGCCACACAGAGTCTCTTGCACAGGAAATAGACACCCACACATGATGAAGACAGCACTAGAGTAAGACTGAACATTAAGAATTTAAAATACTGGGCTTATGAACTAATAATGATGCTAGAATAATAATTTGCAGTAGCATGCATTATGTGACTCTACATTTTTGATGAACAGACCAAAACTAACAAATATCTGGACACTGTGCAACATTCTCACAGCCCTACTAACCTCCTAACCTCTCAGCATAATTCCAAAGCCAAAAATAACCACAAACCAAAGGTGTACCATCAAGGATAGTTACAAACATTGCTATGATAAACTTAGAAAGATATTAGAATAATATGATTGCATTAGCATTCATTAAAATATCAGTACATTCTGCAGAATTCTCATAGTCCCCACCAAAGCCTCAGCACAATTCTAGAGGAGGTAAAAACAAAATTAAAAAAAACAAGACAATGAAGTAGCATTAGGGCTTTAAAACACTGTGTTTATGAACTAATAAAGATGGTAGAGTAATAGATTTTCCAGTAGCATGTATTGTGTGAATCCACATTTTTGATGAGTAACAGACCAAAAATACAGATCAAACATCTAAACTAGGGTTGCCAACTTTTCATATCAAAAATTCAGGACGTGTACATGAAAGAAAAATGCATGTAATTTTGGTACCCCCCATCTCTTCCCAAGCAGCCATTTCAGTCTCCCATTACTTGGCTATTTCTCCATTTCTTCCCAGTTGCCATAAACACTGTTCAAATATTTCAGTGTGCATACTGTTTTCTGCTTTAGTTCTAAAATGATTACAGATATTTGGATTTAATTTAAAACTTTTATTTCAAATTTTATAGCACACACACTGATTGACATTTGCTAAACAAAGTAATACAGTCTCACAATGAAAACAGACTTGGCATTAAAACTTTTCTGCCTTTGAAACTCACATTCACTGAAACAGCATTGAAACCCATATTCAAAGAAAATGCATCTGGCCAGTGGTGGATTAAGTTTACCTTTGGGCTGTTTTCAAATCATAGGCCCCTTGCACACATTTTTAGGACAATGCAAAAGTTCTTTTATTCACCTTCCTGACTGTAGTAAATTATAATATATAATAATAAAATTATATCCCTTGCATTCTACAGCAGCAGTTGTTAGAGTGTTTTAACTTTATAGTTTTGAACATTTTTCCAGTAAGCAATGAAACAAAAGATATGAACGAATAATGACAAAACTGCCCAGTTGAGAACATTTCAACCATAAAGTCCACTAAAACTTCTGTCATTACAATCCATCAATATCAGTCAGTATGGACAGTCTCTGCAGAAGTAAAAGTCATCTGAATAATTCCACATTAAAGAGATCTGTAACTAATGAAATGGTTGCTGCTAGCAAACAACTTTATATTTTAGTATTTCATCTACAAATTCAGTGCCTGCTGCCCTTGAAAATAAATTGCCTATGTTACATTAAAAAATGGTAAGCTGGTAATATTGCAATAAGGAATGGATGGCAAACTGAAAACAGGTTCATTAAGTCCCTAAGAAATATTGAAGTCTGAAGAAGTGCTTGATGGTTTAGATAAATGATAATCCTCAATCCTGGAGAAAATCTTGTTTAGCTGCACTCTGAAATTCAACTCTGAGAGCACAGTACTCACATGTTGTTGTTTGTCTTTCGGCTTTTCCCGGATAGGGGTCGCCACAGCAGAACTCCGGTCCACTAATGATTGGCAGTTTGTTTTTTATGGTGTTGAGTTGCCAGCCCGACACCGAACCTTCAACAAGGGCACGCCCATTCAACACATATTTTTCTAATGCCCACTCGACCGCGAACAGACTCCACACAGAAGGCACTCCCAACCCAAGCCGAGAATTGAACGGGAGAACCTCTTGCTGTGAGGCAACAATGCTACCACTGCACCAGAGCACAGTACTGACATAATTTAGTTTATTTCAAACAAAACAAATAAAAGAATTAAGTACAACAACCTAGCAGGATTCAGCACAATACATATAATGCAATTCTTCTTTCATTCCATTTGCGTTAGTTTCCATAAAATGCCCCAAATACCAAGCGTCTTTGCCAGCTGTTGTCACAAAGTAATTAAAAAAAAAGTCTGCTAGAGAGGAACATTTTTCAGTGCTGAGTATTTACAATACAACACAGTTTCTGGTTCAGTAGCAGTGATGAAAAATAACTTATTTTGGTGTGCTCTGATTCCCTCCTGATGCAGGAAGGTATGTATTTCTAGATTTCCTAACACCCAGAAATGGAGATATCTAATGCAAACAACGTGCCAGCTGAGATCTTAACAATAACCCTTTCACCTTAAAAAACAAATAACAGACTGAAGGCAAATGTATGTATCAGCCATTTGCATAGCTCCCTAAATATTAAAAATCTGTGTAATGATGAAGCTGTCTGCCAGGCATTTAGTTAGCTTTTAATAGGTCACATAGGAGTGAACAGAGGTTGCAGAAATTTGACCAAGTAAAGAAATATGCTGAACTCTAGTTTAATGCAGTCTAGGCAATGACAGCATCACTGAAAAAAATGAATAGAGTAATACTATGCCTGGGTACTGCTTCATATTTACAGAGCAATGCTACTGTGTCACGTACTGAGCAAGTCTGCACTTTTCAGCTTAACCTGCCCCTTGGAAAAAAAAATAGCCATCTGTATAATAGATGTTAGCACAGGTTTGAAGGGGTTAAGAGGTGAAGCTCTCCCTTCAAGAACTAAACCCAAGTTAAAGTGTATATATATATATATATATATATATATATATATAGAGAGAGAGAGAGAGAGAGAGAGAGAGGGGGGGGGGCAGAATCAGAGCACTTAAAGTGAACTAATAAGTCTGATATTTGATGATTAATTGCTGGTGTTTCTACCAAGATATACATTTTAATAATAGGAACAAGAGTGACGAACCAACCACTAGGAGTACGCAACAAAGTTGTTCGTAAAACCACAAGTGTTCTAATTGAAGAAAATAGTAATAGTCCGTTGTATAATCCAAGCAATCTTTTATTAGAATACAGAGAATAAGCGCTTTCACGTGGTAAATCTACGCTTCATCAGATATCGATATACATTTTGTTAGACCACAAAAAGTCCAGAGCTGCAACAATGGCTTCTTAGTATAGTTAGACCATATTTTTCACTCCATTGTGTCAGATCTGGAACATCGGGCCTACTCAATATGAATATCAAGAAAGTGACTTGAAGAGGAAAAACCTGGGTGGCCACATAGAAATGCACACAAATACAGACATGTTAACCACAGTATATGAAGTCTGCATGTGAATTAAAAAAGGAAATAATACGTACACGGAGCAAACACCCTCTGAGAAGTCAACAGTCAATGTAAAAGGAAAATTCCAAAACTCAGAGCGTGAACCAAGGCTGTGGCAACGAGAACAAGTAAGTAGTCGGTGTAAAAATTACAGCATACTATTCTTGGATAGAATCTCTCCACCAATGAACCACTCACAAGAAGTAGAATAAACGTCCTGGCAGAACAATCTTTATTGAGTAAGCGCTTTCACCATATTCGGCTTCTTCAGACTCAAATGCAAAAACAGAAACACATACTATATACTAAAACACTAATGGGAAGGCGGGAAATCTCCCAAATAAAAACCAATTAATTAATTCAAGAAAGTTCCCAGGGTCCTAAAACCACAAAAATAGTGCTTAAAATTCCAAGCAACTGTCATATAACAACTGTCATATTGCAGTCAGGAAGGACAAATACAACACAGTAAAATGCATACTAATAATCAAAAGGACACACTTAACAAAATAATTGTACAATTAATAAAAATAGTAATATTAAAAGCATATCATTAACTAAAAAATTTTCAGTTTCCTCATTTTTAAGAAAGGTCTAACTGATACCTTAGCATTCAGCCCTGGTGGTACATCAGATCTCAGCTTGAAAATCCACATGTTTTCCCTGTTTTCTGTGTGTGTTCTAATGTCACCACCCCTGACGTTGGCTCTAATATGTTCAACTATTCTAAAGGTGAAATGATGTTGGGATCCCATCTCAGAGACATGTTTGGCAAGTGCATTATTAACGTGTCCCATCCTTATGCTATACAAATGTTCACGTATGCGATCCTTAAAGGGCCGGTTGGTTATACCGATGTAGAAGGATGGACAGATAGAGCAGGTAGCTAAATAAATAATATTTAGTTGGTTAAAGTTTTAGCGTACATGTGAAAGCCTGGGTAGACAGGTGCAGACCATCCTTGGCAAAGCAAAAGGGTCTGTTAACCATGTCTTCCCATGCTAATTGATGTTGGATTCCCCCGGTGTAACAGCAGAAACTAAATCAATTATTACAATTGTTGGCACCATCCTTGGTAAAGGTAGAATGCTGCTCAGGCCAAGGCATGTACCTGTCTGTGACACATATTCAGAGAAATGCACAATGTCTCTTTTCATATAGTCCAGTGAGGCACACCTCAGGTTACTTACACCCACATGTACTATGATAGAATCATACTGGTACCTGTGGTGCAGTGACTTGAGTGACAGGGTGATATTGTGGATCCTAGCTCCAGCTAGTCTATGAACGTTTATCTTCACCTTGTTCAGACAGGTGAGAGGAGTACCTGTGTGTCATACAATAGAATCCCCTATGGCAAGAGTACTAGGTAAAGTGTTTGCTTATTTTATGAGCTGTGTTCTTGGAGGTTATTGGGTGTAGGCTTATGTGTGGTGTTAGGTGTTGCTTTTGGTATGTGTTTAGTGATTGCTAAGGATAGTTGTTGCAGTTTGACAGCTTAGGAAGCCTTTGAGGTGTGGAAAGGTTTCTTTTAAGCATCTCAGCATAAGAAGGTTATGTGTGTGCTGAGCAGTATGTGTGAAGGATGCAGCGTGTGTCTGTTTCTTACAACCGTTTTAGTAGTGATATTTTTGCCTCCAAGGAAGTTATGTCTGTACATCTCTCGCATACTGTGCTAGTTTCTTTAAGGATTAAAAGGTCATCTGAGTACATAAGACAATTGCTACCTTGTCTGAGGATGCCCATATCTGCCAGTCTGGACACAGAGATATTAAAAAATTGCAAATCCATGTTGTCAGGACCTGTATTAGGGTTGGGCTATTATGGTGTAGGGTCTTCATAGGGATCACCTGAGTGGTGTCAAGGATGAAGGCTAGATGTTAGTGCAATAATTTTATTTATTTTATTTTTATTTATTTTATTTTATTTTACATTTATTTACTGGGAAAGTCTGACCGGATATATATCCATTTTCAGCAGAGGCCTGGGTAGAAAATCTCCAGAAAGCAGAGTACAAATATATTAGGAACAATAGAAACATTTAGAGATAAGTATAATATGCAGTTTTCAGTAAGATTACAAACTTAGATAAAACATAGTAGACAGCATCAAAATCATGTGGCTTCAGTTTCAGACAATAATGCACACAGTTATGGACAAAGTCCCATCAAGAATTCATACACTTATTAGAGTATATGATTGAAATGGTTAGGGAGAGTTTATAGGAACAGCGGGTGGTGATTAGTTGGGGTTTAAGCAGGGACATTGCCAATGCTGTTGGAAGTGGTTTGAGGCTTTTTTTGAACTGGGTTAAGGAGGATTGGTGAATAAGTTTGGCAGGTAGCATATACCAAGTTTTGCCTACTGAGTTCGTGAATAGAGAGTCCCCAGCCACATTTAGGCTCTTAATTGTTTGTATCAGCAGTCTGTCAGCAGAGCGTACTGACCTCAGGTTGCTGTATGGTTTGATGATCTTATTTAGTGCTGGTGATTTTGGGTTGATATAGTATTTTGTGGGTTATTACAAGTTGGTTGTATCAGAGAAGACTGCGCCACTCCAGCCATCCTAGTTGAGTTAGGGTGATACAATGCTGGGTCCTAGAGGTAGCACCTGTAGCAAATCTAGCAATATGGTTGTAACAACTAGCAAGTTTGGTAAGGGTGGCTTGGTTCAGGTTAGTGAAGAGGGTGGAGGCATAGAGGAGGGTAGAAAGAAGGTTTTAGTAATGTTTGATGCTCTATCTAGCCTCCCTAAGCTTAGCTCCATGCAAAGCCTTTTGCATTACGGGTTGAATTCTAAGTACTAGCCTTATAGGTTTGTTACTATACAGGGTACTGCTAAGTGAGCAGTGTGAACAGCTCTATGAAAATGTACCTTATTTATAGAAGACAGAAAAAGGCAGAAAACTAACTCCAGTGCCCTCTGTCCAATAAACAACTACACTTTAAGCTTTCTGGAGTGCCTCCCATCCCACAGAGTGATAATGTAAACACCTTCCAAGATGGATGATCCTGAAACTTCTTAATGTAAAAGCATAGAAAAGTTAGCTCTTACGTGCAGATTAAAACCCATCTAAGTCCTTAAAATGCCCTCTGGCTGATTAAAAAATGTCATTTTATGCCTCCCTGTGTGTTTCTCAACTCAGACTGATCAGGCTACCTTTCTAGTCCCACTAGAATTGCAGTCCCAGGGTTTCTAATGTAAATGAACACTTTAGATAGAGAAAAGTGAAATGGTATTGGGAACAAATTTATTTATCATTTATTTATTTTACATTTGTTAACCGGGCTAGTCCAGCTGAGCATTAGTTCCTTTTCAGTGGAGACCTGAGGAGAAAAGCTCCGTAATCAGTATTAACATTTTAAATAAAGTCAGCAAGAAAATGCATTGGCAGCTAAAACAATTAGAGAAATAACATTTTACAGAAAACAGTTGGGTACAAATGTTAGAGATCAAACTGCAAAAGCGTTTACAACAAATCATACAGAAAAGCAGTAGAGTACAATGTCAGAATTTTTACAAGTAAATCAAAAATTAAATAAATTAAATCAAATAGCTCACTACAACAAGCAGTTTCCCAACTTGGACTGGCCAGGCTACTTTACTACTGCCACTAGAATAACAGTCCCAGTCTTCTTAATGCAAAACATGCTTTGGTTAGCCAAAAGTGAAAAGTTACCAACTATGTACAACAAGTAATTGTCACTTTAAGCTCCCTTGCATGTTTCCCAGTTTGGACAGACCAGACCATGCTCCCACTAGAATTACGGTACCAGTTTTCTTAATGTAAAAACACTCCTCAGTTAACAAGTGAAAAGGTATCAGAAAAAAGTCTGACAACCAGCTACAAGTAGTAGCAAGGCAATTCAAAGGCAGACAAGTCAGCAACGAGGAGCACATACATTTTAAGGCAATTTCAAAGTACAATATCAGTCTAAGAGGAGGGGCTTCCCAGTTTCTTCTGTGTAACCAGTAAGAGGAGCAGAGGAGATACAACTGGGAGGATCTTTAAGTGCCAGGTATACAGTAGGGAAGGCAGTTTAAAAGCCTCTAAGTATAAACCCAAAGCAAGAATAAAGAGAGTGGGAGCAAGGTCATTGCTAGCATGATGGGGGGCCCCCGGCAAGTTTCAAGTTGGGGGTCCTACCCAGGAGAATATAAAAAGTATGACCACATTGCCATCATGTCACCTTCCATATCAAGCTCATGCAGCACCATTTAATGATCACTGTATAGTGTTTCTACATTCAGACCATTAAAAGACTTGAAATGCCAAGGTACACTCTGACTGGCATTTAGTACCAATGTTGCATTAAGTCAAGCTCCTGTACCACAGCAAGGTAGCTACTCACAATGGTGCACACACACACTGACTGGGGTGGTGCAGTAGTGCAGCAGTTAACATTGTCACCCTGCAGCAAGAGGAACTCCAATTTGATTCTCAGCTGGGGTGCCTTCTGTGCGGAGTCTGTATGTCCTCCTTGCATTCGCATGGGTTTACTCCCGCATACCAAAAACATGCTTCTGGAGTGTTTCTCTCCAGGCCTCTGGTGAAAATAGTCTCTGTCCTAGTTGGACTTTCCTGGTGAACAAATGTTAAATAAACAAAACAAATAAATAAATAAATACAATTTAGTACCAATGTTACATTATGGCAAGCCCCTGTACCACAGCAAGATAGCCACTCACCGATGTATGCACACACATACACACACACACACACACACACACACACACACACACACACACACACACACACACACACACACACACACACACACACACACACTGACTGGCATTTAGTAGCAATGTTGTTACATTATGACAAGCCTCTGTACTGCATCAAGGTAGTCAGTCCCACAGAGGTACACAAAGACACCCACCCAGACTCCCTCACACAGGACAGAGACACAAAACAGACAGCCACACAGAGTCTCTTGCACAGGAAATAGACACCCACACATGATGAAGACAGCACTACAGTAAGACTGAACATTAAGAATTTAAAATACTGGGCTTATGAACTAATAATGATGCTAGAATAATAATTTGCAGTAGCATGCATTATGTGACTCTACATTTTTGATGAACAGACCAAAACTAACAAATATCTGGACATTGTGCAACATTCTCACAGCCCTACTAACCTCCCAACCTCTCAGCATAATTCCAAAGCCAAAAATAACCACAAACCAAAGGTGTAACATCAAGGATAGTTACAAACATTGCTATGATAAACTTAGAAAGATATTAGAATAATATGATTGCATTAGCATTCATTAAAATATCAGTACATTCTGCAGAATTCTCATAGTCCCCACCAAAGCCTCAGCACAATTCTAGAGGAGGTAAAACAAAATAAAAAAAAACAAGACAATGAAGTAGCATTAGGGCTTTAAAACACTGTGTTTATGAACTAATAAAGATGGTAGAGTAATAGATTTTCCAGTAGCATGTATTGTGTGAATCCACATTTTTGATGAGTAACAGACCAAAAATACAGATCAAACATCTAAACTAGGGTTGCCAACTTTTCATATCAAAAATTCAGGACGTGTACATGAAAGAAAAATGCATGTAATTTTGGTACCCCCCATCTCTTCCCAAGCAGCCATTTCAGTCTCCCATTACTTGGCTATTTCTCCATTTCTTCCCAGTTGCCATAAACACTGTTCAAATATTTCAGTGTGCATACTGTTTTCTGCTTTAGTTCTAAAATGATTACAGATATTTGGATTTAATTTAAAACTTTTATTTCAAATTTTATAGCACACACACTGATTGACATTTGCTAAACAAAGTAATACAGTCTCACAATGAAAACAGACTTGGCATTAAAACTTTTCTGCCTTTGAAACTCACATTCACTGAAACAGCATTGAAACCCATATTCAAAGAAAATGCATCTGGCCAGTGGTGGATTAAGTTTACCTTTGGGCTGTTTTCAAATCATAGGCCCCTTGCACACATTTTTAGGACAATGCAAAAGTTCTTTTATTCACCTTCCTGACTGTAGTAAATTATAATATATAATAATAAAATTATATCCCTTGCATTCTACAGCAGCAGTTGTTAGAGTATGTTTTAAATGTATAGTTTTGAACATTTTTTCCAGTAAGCAATGAAACAAAAGATATGAACCAATAATGACAAAACTGCCCAGTTGAGAACATTTCAACCATAAAAGTCCACTAAAACTTCTGTCATTACAATCCATCAATATCAGTCAGTATGGACAGTCTCTGCAGAAGTAAAAGTCATCTGAATAATTCCACATTAAAGAGATCTGTAACTAATGAAATGGTTGCTGCTAGCAAACAACTTTATATTTTAGTATTTCATCTACAAATTCAGTGCCTGCTGCCCTTGAAAATAAATTGCCTATGTTACATTAAAAAATGGTAAGCTGGTAATATTGCAATAAGGAATGGATGGCAAACTGAAAACAGGTTCATTAAGTCCCTAAGAAATATTGAAGTCTGAAGAAGTGCTTGATGGTTTAGATAAATGATAATCCTCAATCCTGGAGAAAATCTTGTTTAGCTGCACTCTGAAATTCAACTCTGAAAGCACAGTACTCACATGTTGTTGTTTGTCTTTTGGCTTTTCCCGGATAGGGGTCGCCACAGCAGAACTCTGGTCTGGTAATGATTGGCAGTTGTTTTTTTATGGTGTTGAGTTGCCAGCCCGACACCGAACCTTCAACAAGGGCACGCCCATTCAACACATATTTTTCTAATGCCCACTCGACCGCGAAGAGGACATGCAGACTCCACACAGAAGGCACTCCCAACCCAAACTGAGAATTGAACGGGAGAACCTCTTGCTGTGAGGCAACAATGCTACCGCTGCACCAGAGCACAGTACTGACATAATTTAGTTTATTTCAAACAAAACACAGCAAACAAAAGAATGAAGCACAACAACCTAGCAGGATTAAACACAATACATATAATGCAATTCTTCTTCCATTCCATTTGCGTTACTTTCCATAAAATGCCCAAAATACTAAGCGTCTTTGCCAGCTGTTGTTACAAAGTAATTAAAAAAAGCCTCTGCTAGAGAGGAACATTTTTCAGTGGTGAGTATTACAATACAACACAGTTTCTGGTTCAGTAGCAGTGTTGAAAGATAACTTATTTTTTGTGTGCTCTGCTTCCCCCCTAATGCAGGAAAGTATATATGTCTAGAGTTCGTAACACCCAGAAATGGAGATATCTAATGCAAACAACGTGCCAGCTGAGATCTTAACAATAACCTTTTCACCTTAAAAAACAAATAACAGACTGAAGGCAAATGTATGTATCAGCCATTTGCATAGTTCCCTAAATATTAAAAATCTGTGTAATGATGAAGCTGTCTGCCAGGCATTTAGTTAGCTTTTAATAGGTCACATAGGAGTGAACAGAGGTTGCAGAAATTTGACCAAGTAAAGAAATATGCTGAACTCTAGTTTAATGCAGTCTAGGCAATGACAGCATCACTGAAAAAAATGAATAGAGTAATACTATGCCTGGGCACTGCTTCATATTTACAGAGCAATGCTACTGTGTCACGTACTGAGCAAGTCTGCACTTTTCAGCTTAACCTGCCCCTTGGAAAAAAAATAGCCATCTGTATAATAGATGTTAGCACAGGTTTGAAGGGGTTAAGAGGTGAAGCTCTGCCTTCAAGAACTAAACCCAAGTTAAAGTGTATATATGTATATATATATAGAGAGAGAGGGGGGGGGGCAGAATCAGAGCACTTAAAGTGATCTAATAAGTCTGATATTTGATGATTAATTGCTGGTGTTTCTACCAAGATATACATTTTAATAATAGGAACAAGAGTGAAACCAACCACTACAAAGTTGTTCGTAAAACCACAAGTGTTCTAATTGAAGAAAATAGTAATAGTCCGTTGTATAATCCAAGCAATCTTTTATTAGAATACAGAGAATAAGCGCTTTCACGTGGTAAATCTACGCTTCATCAGATATCGATATACATTTTGTTAGACCACAGAAAGTCCAGAGCTGCAACAATGGCTTCTTAGTATAGTTAGACCATATTTTTCACTCCATTGTGTTAGATCTGGAAGATCGGGCCTACTCAATATGAATATCAAGAAAGTGACTTGAAGAGGAAAAACCTGGGTGTCACATAGAAATGCACACAAATACAGACATGTTAACCACAGTATATGAAGTCTGCATGTGAATTAGCCTGCTGAGTTAGCAAGTTACACAGGTCAGTAAACTGGTCTGAGAATCCTTTTCAGCCATGGCCCAGGCTAAATAAGCAGGTACAAATAATTGCTGGCAGCTATATTACATATAATGCATTTACAACTGGTTTAACATGCACAGAAATAAACGTTATATCTAAAGTATAGAGCTATATAAGCAGCAATATCCAATAACTAAATTATGTACATTTACGGAAAAAATATGTACATTGTCATATGATAGCATGAGAATCACAAGTGAGTATGTAGTCAGCTTTACCCCCCTGTACCACTGTAGTAATGGATGCTAAACCCATAATGCTGCCCCTTTCCTCAACCATAACCCTTCACCTTACCTTCATTAAATCTGTCCCATAACACTGCCACTACACAAGACACACTTGGAAACACAAGCAATACTATTATCTTATCCCCTAACCGATCCTAAACCTACCTCACATACAGATGCAGAAACACTCTCACCCCTCCAACCTCACTTTCCTATATCGGCATTACACAGTATCAACATTTCCACTGTGTGGCTATCTGTACCATTGACATTAATCCACACCCCCTGTGTTTGTTGAAGAAACAGCATTCAACAAAAAATGGGGGACCCATATATATATATATATATATATATATATATATATAAAAATATATATATATGTGTGTGTGTGTGTGTGTGTGTGTGTATATATATATATATATATATATATATATATATATATATATATATTTATATATATATATATATGTATGTATATATATATATATATATATATATATATATATATATATATATATATATATATATATACACACACACACACACACACACACACACACACACACACACACGCGCGGTCTACTTCATAACATTGAAATTTCATAACACTGAATTTCATAACATTGAGAGCATAACATCGAAAATTCAAAACACTGAAAACCCAAAACACTGAAAACTCAGGACATTGAAAGTGTGCTTCATAACATTGAAAACTACATTGCACAAGTAAATAAGATCCCCTTCATCTACAACAACACCTAACTAACAGACACACTTTCTACTACGTTTCTGCAGGGGGGAAAGCCCTCCTGCAACCCTCACACCCCCGTAAATTAAATATACCAACTTCAAGATCGCACTACAGTGGAAAAAAGATAATTTCCTAACCTCAGTGTTTGGTGCTTGTGATACAGTGAGGTTAGGAAATTAACGTTTTTCCACTGTAGTGTGATCTTGGAGTTGGTATATCAGTGTTTGGTGCTTGTGATACAGTGAAGTTAGGAAATTAACTTTTTTCCACTGTAGTGCGATCTTGGAGTTGGTATATTTAATTTACAGGGGTGTGGGTGGAAGGCAGAATGTGTGTTTGTTAGTTAGGTGTAGTTATAGGTTTAGAGGATGTTATTTACATATGCATTGTAGTTTTCAATGTTATGAAGCACACTTTCAATGTTCTGAGTTTTCAAAGTTTTGGGTTTTCACTGTTTTGGTATTTAGATGTTATGAAATTCAACATTCTGAAATTTCAATGTTATAAAGTAGACCCATACACACACACACACACACACACACACACACACACACACACACACACACACACACACACACACACACACACACACACACACACATATGTGTATATGCATATATGTCTATATGTACTTATATGCAGTATTATGTGCATGTGGTACTCTAATGTTTATAAGGCAGTCATAAAATCAGATACATGAATGTACACATTGATCATATGGTCTTCTGACATGATCCCAGTGAATACTGGTTTGGCAACCATCATCTTTATAGAGAGAGAGGGTGTGTTTAAATTAAGTATCAGCATTTGATATAACTAGATTTGATTAGTACAACACCATCCTCAGGCTTGTCCCACTTGTACTTTGGATACATTACATTTGTATAGCACCACTTACTATTAATTGTCAGAAGTCTGTGACTATATCTGTCACCAGAAATGAAATCACCCACAAAAAGAAACAGTTAAAAGACTTCTTTGATCACATTAAATGATTAAGTCCCCATCAATAATACTAAAATAGATAATGAAGTGCAACAAAAATATTCTATGTAATCGCTTAGTGAAAACATGAGTAAAACAACATCATAAATAAAAACAGTTTCATAATTTAGTAGCCTTCTGTTTCAGAATATATTTAATATTCATGGAGTCTTCATTGCTTGCAACTTTAGCCACCAGCATAGCTACTTAATATCCAGTAACAGTACTTTGAAATATTACTGTATAGCTAGGAATTCCACATTCTATTTCCCCTATATATGCAAATAGACTGTGGAACGAGTAGGTAAAACTGCAACATTTCATAAGTACCTGAACCATATTTGAAACATGTCCATTCATGCTCCGCTGTACAGTTCAAAAGTCTTCAAGAATTGAAATTCCAAACATAGACGTAATCAACCAGTCACACAGCTGCAGAAGACTGTTTTCATCTTCTGCGTCTGTGTGTGACTGGACGCAAAGGGTGTTCTTAAAGAAGAACACCATTAAAATAAAAAAAAAAAGTAATTTTGTTTTTAAATTAAAAGAAAATGAATCTCTTGCCATTTTTTCAGGACAATATGCTGTCCTTTCCGCTTTCAGGACAGTGTCCCTTAATTCAGGACAACCCTAAAACATTGTGCAACATTCACACAGCCCCTACTCCTCTCCTAACCTCTCAGCTTAACAATTCCAGACAAAACCAAAACCAAAAAAAAAAAAAAACTACAGAACAAAGGGGTAACATAAGGGATAGTGTAAAACATTATTACATTCTGCAGAAGTTTCATAGCCCCACCCCCCAGTGTCTCAGCACAATAAATCTGGATGAAGTGAAAGCAAAATAAAAAACACAAAGGCATAACATTAAAAAACAATGTGCTTATGAGCAAAAAAAGATGCTGGAATAACAGATTTTGCAGTAAAATGCATTGTGTAACCCCACGTGTTTTAATGAAAAGAGACAAACACCAGGCAAACTTCTGAACATTGTGCAACATTCTCTACTAACCTCTCAGCAAAATAACTCTGGACAAAGCAAAAAATGATCATAGAACAAAGGCATACCATCAGAAATAGTTGTAAACATTGCTGGTATACACAGTACTAGTATAACAGGGTTTGCATTAGTATACATTAAAACAACAGTTGTACATTCTGCAACATTTTCACAGCTGCTAACTTCCCTACCAACCTGTCAAAACAATAATTCTGGACAGAGCAAAAAATTATCGTAGAACAAAGGTGCAGCATAAGCATAGTTGTAAACATTGCTGGTATGCACAAAACATACTAGCAGAACAGGGTTTGCATCGGTATACATTAAAACATCTGTATATTCTCCAGCATTCTCACAGCCACTATCCCCCCACTACCAATATTTCAGCACAACTGTACACAAAACAAAAACGTATTAATGAATATTCTTATGCAAGACTAGCTAAAAAACCTACATCAGATCTAGACATTAATTACAGACAAGCCTTCATTCCTCAATCTCTTAGCAGAAGAAGTCTGGACAAAGGTAAAATAAATCTGTTATACAACAGCCCCTTACCCCCCCAAAAAATCATCTTAGCATAAAGACTGCACAAAAAACTTATACAATCCTCTCCCTAGGTTTCCTCGACCCCCTCAAAAAAAAAAAAAATAAAGTTAAAAATAAACCCAGCAAGTTACCTTTTCAACAGTTGATAGAAGGCTGCTACTAATCCTCTGCTTGCTTCTTTTACACACAGACCAGACAGGTTCAGTCCTTTTAAATTGCCCTTGAAAGCACAGTTTTGCAATCTTTTAGAAATTGCCCTTACAAGGGCAGGTGAAATACAGCTACTTTGCTGGTCCCACGGTTGTTCCAGAAAACTTGCGTCCTCCATCTGACTTCACACACCTCTCAACCTCTTAGCATGAAAAATCTGGACAAAATCAAAATAATGGGGGTACAAAGGCTTAAAAATAGGGGCGCTTTTTAAATATTGCTCATATAAACTTACAAACTTGCTTTCAGTCTTTGCTTTAGCATATATTGTCTGCAGGATATAAAGTCCAAAACTTAAATGTCTGTTATTATTTAGTGACTTCAATACTCACTGATTTGTGAGAAAGCCACAAATTTTATGAAGAACAAACCACAAATATGAAGCAAAAATCTGGACTTTCTGAAAAAATCTGGGCAGCTCAGAGGAGTGCCTAATGCTGATAATCCACAGAACTGACCCAACAGACCACAGATTACAGTAAAGCCAATCAGGAAATTAGAACTTGCTTCCTTGACTGCTGCAGCCAATCAGGTCTCATGCTTCACTGAAGTGGACCTGACTGAGTACAGCTTACAGGCAAGTTTTTCAGAAAAAAAAATGGAATCACATGACAACACTATACAGCCCGATGACTGAGGCACCGAGCAAGGAGTGGAAGAGATGGAGAAACCCACTGCTGATTCATGTGGGGACCTTCATACATGGGGAGATAATTGGGGGCTTCCCATCACCACGGGTTTGGTGGGTGTCTAATGCCGGCTATGAGTGGGAGGTAAACAAACCAAGAAGACACCCAGGCCCAGCACAGATACCAAAAAGCAATGCAGACTATAAAAATGCCTTAAATTAATTGGGTTAATGTCAGACAAAGAGCAAAAAACACACAAAACTGATTTAAATGGTAAGGTAAGTGCATTTATAAATCCCCTTTAAACATACTTCTCTGGATGCAAGATGTAGTCCAAATGCTTTGCTATTAAGCTTGCAGCAGTCCCAAGACTGAGATGGTAGACTGCTTGTGTGATGTAAAATACCAGGTGGGCTAAGTTAATTACCATAGGCTCTAGTTACAACTAGCTACAACAAACTCAGAAAACATCTAGGCCCAGCAGAGAAACCAAAAAGCAATGTGGGTTATAAAAATGACAAAGTTATAAGTTTAACTTCAATACAATTCACTGCATTCCTGCACAGACTGTATGTGTATGTGTGTCTGTGTGTGTGTGTGTGTGTGTGTGTGTGTGTGTGTGTGTGTGTGTGTGTGTGTGTGTGTGTGTGTGTGTGTGTGTGTGTGTGTGTGTGATTATTTTGTTTGCCTTTTGTTGGCCATATTAGTTCTAGTTTTCTGTGTTTATCCAAATGTTTGCAAAGGACACCATGAGTATTGGGTTTGACAGATTGAGTTATAAGAAGTATGTAATGAGAAGTACATCACATATAGATACAATGGTTGGAAAAGTATTCTTAAAGTCATCACAGAGCATCTAAAACCCCATAGCTTTTGTAGTCCTCCACCAAAGCTCATAAAACTCAAACAAAATCAGTCAGATTTCCCATCAAATCATTTGGTTTGCCTTGGATGGTAGAAAAGAGGGAAATATGAGAGCTATATGTTGCTTTTATAAGAAGAACTACATCAGATCAAATTTTATTAAGGTGTTTATAACTATGCATATCTAGTAGTAAATGATGACAGAACCTTGTGCGTGTCTGTGAGTTATACTTGTCAAATGTATCAACTTGTACTGATGCTGTCACATAACCTGACATTAGTATGGCTGTGTGGTGCTTTTCATTCTGGTAATGCTCAGTATGATGCAGCAATATACAAGTACTGTGAGTATGATGTAATAATACACAGGTACTGTGAGTATGATGTAGTAATACAGTTACTGTAAGTATGATGTATTAATACACAGGCACTGTGAGTATGATGTATTAATACACAGGCACTGTGAGTATGATGTATTAATACACAGGTACTGTGAGTATGATGTATTAATACACGGGTACTGTGAGTATGATGTATTAATGCACAGGCACTGTGAGTATGATGTATTAATACACGGGTACTGTGAGTATAATGTTGTAATACACAGGTAGTGTGAGAATGTCACAGTCAGAAAACAGTTTAGTTTATGGGTTTTGGTATGACAAAGGTTGGGAACCCTCTGTCTTTAGGCATGTGCAGGAGATTCTGGTACACACAGAGAGAGTCTTGTGATGCTCTTCATTGTCTAGTACAGGTGTATGTACTTACCTTTTAGCTAAAGAAGAACAATGGCCTAGTGTAATATCATCTTTAAAAGAAGCATGCAGATCATCAGGATGGATGTGTATTGAATCAGTAAACATACAGTAGCATGCAAATGGGATGTTCCTGTGTTATGTGCTAGTGTTGAACCTAACAATTTTGATTAGTTCAGTTTGTTGGCCCAGAAAATCAAGGGTGAACTAAACAAAATTGATACCATGCCTCCCAAGGTTAACAGACGTGTTTCTGTAATAGTCCTTTCAATAAAATCTCTGACTGGCTTTTGTTACAGTGTTACAAGGTTGCAATGTGGCTCAAAGGCCAAGGACCTCAAAGGAGATCATTATAGGCTGTACTCCAGGTAACTCTAGATGAATACATCAGTTTAACAAACCATAAATCAACACTTCTTTTGAACAGTTTACATTTTCTTCTTGCCTAATTTTTAAATGGCATCTTATTTCTTTTGCTCTCTGTCTAAAATGGAAGTCATTTTACCCAGTCCTGAATTTACATCCCTTAATTTAATCATGTTATTATTATTAATTCTTGTAATTTTTTATGTGTGTAACAAAATTTATTCCCAGATTACCTTCCAGCTGTTCATTATTTAAAAATTTGAGTATCCTTATTAGATTTCCTGTATATAATCATTTAAACTACAGACTCTAACTTCAGTCTGTCCAGTCTTTCTTGATAGTATACGATGTACAAAATCTACTTGTTTACTCTAACAGTGCTCTGACAATAGCTTTGTATATTATCATAATTACTCTCTTCAGGGCAGCAGAATAGGTTTTCAGTGGTTTTGTTAATACATCTTGAAATGTTTGCATTATTTTCAATCAGTATTCCAAGGTCTCCATATTGTTCACAATTATCAATTATTATTCTATTTATACCATAAGGATATTTATTATTTGTTCTACCAAAGTGCATAAACACACCATTCCTCTTTGTCTCTTCACTTAACTTATCTAAATATGATGGCAATTTCAGATGATCCCTTATTGATGTAACAATCCCTGCAATTTTTGCATCATCCCTGGAATTTTAGCATAATCTGCAAATCATAATAATCTGCAAATTTCTCAACCAAGCATTTAGATACTTCTGGAAAGTATGCCAAAGTTGCCATGAATACATGAAACAGAAAAGGTCTCAGCATGGATCCCTGCAGTACTCCCCTTATAATTTTTATTTCTGTAGTATAAAAAAATTAGTGCAACTGCAGAAATCACAGTTTGTTTACAACATAACACTGTGACAAGAACCTCTGTTCCACCATGGCACTCTTACCAAAATCTATTTACCCCAGTGCCAACATCCATACTTGCAATAAACCTCTTCATTCCATCATACCACATAATGAAAAAAGTCCATTTGTAGTGTTAGCCATTAATTCTTAGGCTTAAGTCCTCTTTGACTGCACAAGGAACTGACAAGAACATTAATACTAACTGAAAACCATAATGGCTATTACTTCAAAACTGCAGGTAAGTAGGGACACATCAGGAGGTACAGGATTGCCTGAACACATCGAGGTAACTATATGATATTTTGTTTTACAGCGCTTACCCCCAAATGTCAGTACCAGGAAGTGAAGTATCCAAGAATTAGAGAAGAACAATTGTCTAACAACACACAAATTAAATGATCAAACTGAACAACAGCCTGACCCATACAAAGTAACCAAGACATATGTTTTGGAGCTCTGTGAAATATCTGTGAGATTATTTAGGAGATGTCTGGGTTATGCAAGCAGCAATTTTTAATAAAAAAATCTCCACTTTCAGGCAGTGACAAAGTGAAATACCAAGGAAAATGTCAAAACATTTTACTATGTCAAGTAAAATGCTGTAAATGTTTTCTGTACGGAAAATTGCTACCCACTTCAAAAAGCTGTTTGACAGTATTTCATCAAGAAAAGATTAATATGAAAATGTCTGCATTTAGCTAAATGTCAGTTTGGATTAAAATAGTTTACCTATGCCATTTGTGACACTTGGCTTAAGTACTCCAGGCTGAAAGAGGACTGAAACTAGAATCCATTCATGTAAACATTGTGTAACAAGATCTTAACATTGTTTTAGTAATCCACCAAATTTTTAAAACAGCATCACCTAACCTGTCATGGTAGTAGGGAATAGTTTGTATAATTATACTGTAAATGAAGAAACATCATATGCCTTCCTAACACTTAACAACATATCTAATATAGTGCACTCTATGACAGCAATGACTCTATATTTTTCTGTCTACATCATTGCTCCTCATTAATATATAACACACTCATTTATAAAAATAGGAGTTTAAACCTATATAATAAGAGATACGGACAAGAACAGAGCCAAGGGGTATACTTGTTAAATGTCTAATCAACTGCATAATAAACAAAGACAAAGCATATGAGTCATTTACAGTATTACAACATATCACACACTTTCTTTTACTGCAAAGAAATACCAGGACACATCTTGACTGCAAAGTGTTATTTCAGAATATGAAGTTAATTGTGTTTAATCACATGTCGTTCTAGTCAATATATGAAGAGAAAATGACTAAATCCTTTGGAGGTCAGTCAAAACAACAATTCTCCCAGAGTCACTTTTTGCAGGGGGCAAGCCCTCCAGCACTTCTCATGGGATTGGGCAAGTCCTCTAGCACCTCTCACGGGGTGGGCCAAGTCCTCCCCATCCCTGATTTTTATATAAGAAGGCAAATTAACATTTCTGCAGTTATAGATTAGTTGCTGCCTGAATTAAATTAACTCTCCTAAGTAAATACTATAGGTTTGTTTCTAACAAAGTGCCTTTCCTTACAAAAACTGGACCTTACACTTTTGTCTGGGTGAGGGGGACAATAGCTCAAGCATTTATTCATTTATTATTTGTTTACCAGGAAAGTCCAACTTGGAACAAAGCCAGCAGAGGCCTTGGGAGAAACACTCGAGACAAATGTCTTTGCAACATGGGAGGAAACCAGAGCAAACCCACACAGACACAGGGAAGACATGCAGACTCTGCACAGAAAGCACCCCAGATGAGAATCCAAGCAGAGAACCTGTTGCTGTTAGGCGACAACACAACCGCTGCACCACTACACCATCCATAAAGAAAGAAGTAACGTAATATGTAAACACCAGTGAAGAGAGCTACACAAAACAGTCTCCAGTCATTTAAAATTCCACTCTGACTCTGAGCATTGGTTAAAGAAGTTAAAAAATGCTGAAGAAAGCAAGTCAGTTGTCACTCTATGTAATGGCCTTTTTATAAAAAAAAACAAAATAATTGACGTAATCAGACTACAGCAATGTAGGAAGTTGACTGTCCTCATTTTCTTACCAGCAGCTTTGTTATTCACACTACCATCCACTTTTGACTTCTGCATACTCCTTGAAGAAAATAGAATGGGGAAAGCATGGCCTGGAAATCCTTATTTATATAGTACATACATACATACATACATACATACATACATGCATACATGCATACATACATACATACATACATACATACATACATACATACATACATGCATGCATACATACATACATACATACATGCATGCATACATACATACATACACACATACATGCATGCATACATACATACATACATACATACATGCATGCATACATACATACATACATACACACATACATGCATGCATACATACATACATACATACATACATGCATGCATATACTGGCAGCCCCTGCATCCTGACACAACTGGTTGAACTGCATCATTGCTTGACTTGTTCTTCTACCATCTTGCATGTAACTTGATGATGTGCTCATTTTTAGTATTTGTTTAACTATGGCAAAAAGTTTTACACCCCCCCACCTACTCCCTCAGCATTTATGAAGGGGAATGAAATGAACAAGATAACTCAGAAAGTATTAGAAAGTGCCGGTACTGCTGCTGCAACAATGAAAACAAAAAGAGCAACCAGGAAGCATGGAAAGTGTTAATGGTCCCATGAAACAAACTAATATCAATATTACCTAAAGATTTCCACATATGTTCAGTTGTACAGCTTGAAAATGGTGTCTGAGGCAAATCCCCAGTGGCTGCTGGAATGTTATTATAGTGTATTTTCTCTGTTGCAAGATCACATTCCTCTAAACCATGTTTCATGTTAACAGGTGTGTTCCCATTTCCTTGATATCTGTGGGGCCGTGGAGCTATATTAATATATGGTAGTGAGGTGGTAGGGGGCAAATTCCTTCACATGTGTAATACAGTGTACTTGCTCCCCGTAAAAAAAGAATGTTTTAGTCATTTCTCTGAATGATCAGAACATGGTATGCATTTAGGGAAAATGCATCAGCTATGTCCCTGGGGAAGTTGAACTCAATATTCATAGAAGATCAGTGCTGCTATACAAGTATGTGAAGAAAAGTTTCTATCTTCTTGGCAGTGGCAGCCTGACTGTGACATAAATATGTGCATTAGCTTGCAGAGGGTATGTCTACTGACAACTTTAGGGAATATCAGAACTGATTTGTGGATAGTTTATGTTATGTTACGAATCAGCACACCTTTATTTACAACAATTTTTTTTTCATTTGAAATTAGATTATCAGTCTTCTAGTATGTGTCTCATCAGAGGCAAAAGTTTACCATGTGGTTTGGCTGTATGTGAGCTTCTTATCCTTACATCAGTGACTACATTTCTAGAACTATCTGAACCTCAAAGTGCTGAGTCAAAGTTCTTGTTGGGAATGACCTGTGCTGAGTCAAGATTCTTGTTGGGAATTACCTTCTTGAACTGTTTTCTTTATTTTTTATAAAATTATTGACAATCTTGCTAAAGTTAATATCAAGTAAATGTTCTTTTTTTTTTAAACTAACTTTATAGTATGGTTAGGTAAGAATTGAAGCAGCCTCTTACTACAGTAGAAGTATTTATTTCAATAATAACCATATAATCATCACAGAAAATATGAGAAAGCAAGGTTGTTGATGTGCAAGCTCACAGGCAATGAATTATTGCTTACCTTGTCACTATCTGTATGTGAAAGATGCAAGTACTTAGCCCGATTGTAGGCCTTCTTCTCACAAACAAATACAACCTATAAGCAACACACACACCACAAATACTGTATTCCACACAAATACACAGTGAGTTATCATATGCTGATGCCATTAAAAAGTCCCTGCCTAAACCTCCAAGACCTAGTAAATCTAGAGCTCACCATAAAATAAACACTACAACATCTATTGGCATTAGCAGAGTAAAGGGTCACCAGGTAATTAAACACTCCAAAACTAGTGTACCTGGACTTCCTTCTACCAAACACTTACTAGAGATTAGTGACTCCATTGTCAGACACACTGACTCAGCACTTGCAAAGCTGGACAAAGAGTTGTAGAGTGTGAGTTGTCTTTCCGGAGCCAAGATCTGTGTCATATTAAGGGTCCTAAACACTTTGAGACAAACAAGTGTGAATATGACATGGTAGTGGTCAATGTGAAGGTGAGTGACCTGATACATAGAACCCTGTGGAATATGCATAGAGGGGGTCTACTTCACCCTGTCGAAGGCTGACAATATAGAAGCTGATATTGTCGGCACCAAAATGTTGAAAGCGAAAGTCATCGCGCGTGTAAATGGAAATCTCTGTAAGGGGAGATTTCTGTTTACTGCAATGTAGTGCAATCTCGGAGTTGGTATATTTAAGTAGCGGGGTGTGTGGGGGGTGCAGGGGTGCTTGCCCCCCCGCATAGAGCAATTTGTGTTGTGTATGGGTGTTTTTTTTTTGTGTGTGTTCGATGTTTGGGGGTTTCGACATTTTTTGTGTCGATTATTACACTGTCGACAGTTTGAGTTTTGGACAGCATAATATAGATGCACATAGAGACATGACAGAACTTTCCATGAATGCCACAAATGCAGGGAAGACCTGGGATCTGAGCAGAAGCCTTCCTTCTCCTCAACTAATGCCAAAGTACAGGAAAAAATTAATGGCTTCAACAATTGGATGCATATTGGTTTCATTCTAGGAGTATTTATTATATCTCAGCAAGGAATGAGATGTTAGACAGTCATTCTTGCTTTGTCAGGGATGGTTTGCACCTCATATTCCAGGGCTTCTGCATTCCAGCTAGCCTTTGCTTCTTCCATACTGCCTTTCCTAGGCAGAGTCCAGCTAATGAATCTTCTAAGCTAATAAAAATAAATCAAGCACTAAACCATGTCATAGTGGCTCTACTGAGCACCAGGAGACTAAGTAACAAATTGCCTGATCTTGAGGTCCTGCTGTATTCGAAGCACATACATTTGTGTGTTATTATAAAAACTTGGTTATAAAAGTAGGGAAAGCACTTCCCAGCATTCCCAGGGTTTGTGCCTACCACATCTTTTAGCCCATAATTAACTGTGTTCGTATTAGTCAGGGACAACATCAGTTCTAGGCAGATCCCTAGAAGACCAGAAACTGAACTGATTGAGATCGAAATCACACTAAACTGGGCAAGCTATAAGATCATGCCAAGTTACAGGACTCCCTCTCTGCTTCCAGAGGCCATGTTAGCTTCCAAAATACACGTGATTAATTCCAAATCAACAGGAATTCCTTTATTGTATGAACAATACCTGATAATAAAGTGGGTACCTATACCTCAGTGTTGGTTATGTCTCAAAATTTCTTGATTTCATAAACATTGACTCCCTGGACCAAATTGTTGGGGAACTCACTAGAAAGTAAAAATATTCTTTCCCTGGACTTACAAACATGGCATCAATATCAACTATATTTATATCTCTGGTTCCCCCTTCTCCATTTAAATCCAGTCACAAACTGGTAACATTTTCCTTCAAAATCTCCAGACAAGTATATACAAATATCACAATGTTCAGAGACTTCAAACATAAAACCCTTCTGCAGTTCTATGATGAAATCTCAAAACTCACATTTAAATGCATCACCTGTGCTGCGGTAGCATTGTCGCCTCACAGTAAGACGCTGTCCGGTTCGATTCTCAGCTAGAGCGTCTTCTGCATGGAGACATGTGTGAATGGGCATACCTTTGTTGAAGGTTGTGCATCAGGGCTGGTAACTTGGTAAGTAAAACTCAACTACCAATCATAAGTGGACCGGAGTTCCGCTGTGGCGACCCCTAACCGGGAAAAGCCGAAAGACACAAACAAACCTAAGATACCCTCACATTAAGTAGTTACACAAACAAATTCTGTGTGTACCTAGATAAATGCATTGACCTAATAGACCCTACCAAATTCAAACAAAATGGAAAGTTTAAATGTAAACCTGCCTTGTGGTCCACATGTATAAATAAAAATATGTGAAAATAAAAACATTTTTTAAAACAAAAACTCCACAAATCAAGGTTAACATTAATAAGCAATTGAAGGAAAAAAAAAAAACACTATCTGGAATACAAATGCATCCCATGACCTTGGAATAGCATTAGAAGCTAAAGACAGTTAGAAATATTTCTTTAGTTATATTAGGAAACTAAAGAATAACACCCAACATTGTTCAAAATTTATTCAAAATGGCATCACTTACTCTGATTTAGTCAACATAGCAAACAAATTCAATGCAAATTTCATCCTTCGAAACAACTATAGAAAGTCCACATATCCTACCGGATCTCAAACCTCCCATCATACCCAAAAAAATGAAAATATATATATCATCCATGGGACCTGATGATGTACCTGGTTGCTTGATAAACAGTACAAAACATGTCCAAGTGGACCCATCTCCTACAGCTATTTAACCTGGGCTTAGTCTCTGGTTTTGTCCCTAAAGTATGGCATACAGCAGTTATGATGCCACTTTTCAAAAGTGGATCCACCTCTTACCCTGGAAACTAAAAAAAATCATTAGCCTGATTAGTCTCATCTGCAAAGCCATCTCACAAATAATAACTGACCTAACTGGCTACAATACCAAAACTTTATAATGCTTGATCCCAGTAATTTGACTTTGTTAACATAAGATCCTGTCCAATTAATCTGGTCAGTTTCTATGAGAGAATAACATAAGCTGTGAACATTGAACATGAGGGCCATATAGCATTTCTCAGCCTATACTACATGCTCTGAATTGACCCATGCACAGTTCAGTGGATAGCAAACTGGCGGCGGGATAGAATTCATTCAGTATGACATGCGTGGCAGGTGTGTCTTCAGTAAACAAGGTGACCAGCAATGTTTCTCAAGGCTCCATGCTAGGATCTATGCTATTTGGTAAATATTTTCACAGTTCTCCAATTCACAAATAGGAATCTATGGCTAACAAAGTCTGTGGATGACTGCATACTTGGTGTCATCCTCAACTCCACCTCTGATATGCGGAACCTCCAAATGGAACCTGTGCTCAAAAATAGGTTAAACCTAAATGTTAGAAAGTGTAAGATCATCACATTTAGTTAACAATCCCTTCATCCATCTTATAGCATAGACAACATCCTGCTTCAAAATGGAAGTGTGGTGAGAGGTTCTGCAATATGGCTAGATGATTCCCTTGCCTTTTATCATTCAGTTGAAACAGTGGGCAGGAAATCCTTTTTCCTGGTACAGTTGATTGCAGAAGGTATTTCATCTAGATCAAAGGATGTTCTTACCCTCTAAATTCCACATTAACAAGATCTTTTATAGAATACAGTGCCCCTTTTGGGATGCATCTGTCCTGTCATCTCAAGCAACTGGAAAGGTTAAACGTTTCCTGACTATAAAGATCACATGTTAATAGGCAAGAGCTAACAGGAGAGGCTGGAAGCATTGCCCCTTTATTCAGTGTCCTACAGACTCCTTAGAGGCAATTTGTGTCTTACCTTTCTGCTATTTGGGATGCAGCGGTCCAAGACCTCTTATATCTCTGCAAATAAAATAGTCCCAATAACACTACACCCAGGGATGTAAACCTGTTTCAGTAAATAAAAAACAGTGGAGAGGCACTTCAAATTAAGCAATGTGGCACATGTTCAAAAAGGTGTTAGACAATTGAATGGGTATCCACAAATTCACTCCTGATATGGCTGGTCTATTGCTCTTTGAAAAAGGAAGTAAGGACAAAGGGGGTAGTGGTAAGGTGTAAATGGTCACAAGGTCCAGTTGCCTTGCATCTTATATAATTCTATGAAGAAAACAAAGTACAAGGAAAGGTCCAGTACTAAGCTGTGCTGTACCCCTCTATCAGTGGGCCAGCATTTAATCAGGGGGGCTGTTTGTTTTGGGAACTGCCCAGTGAATAGAAATAAGCTGATAATATGCAGTTTTTAACAATTTCAGGAACAGATGGATGTCTTTTGTTTTTGCTTAATTTCTTACATCTTTCGGCAAATTAATAAGCAAACATCTAAAAACTGAAGGTAAGTTAAAAACCAATTAAATGAAAGAAAGTTAGTCATGCATTTATTCTGATGGCTGCACAGTGCAAACCTTTCTAATTTCTTTTTCCAGATGTTTTCTTTATGTCTGAACCATGGCCATCATATCAAAATTGACTGTAAAATTGCAAACAAATATTATTAATAAAACGTTGCTTGCAGTATTGTTGTATCATTTAAGATATCCTGGAAGTCAGGGAAACTGATATATCTGTAAAGTTATGAGGAGTGAAGCAGATTTGTAGTAAGCAAATACTATTGTTTTAATTTATCGAGTTATTACAATATTATGATTTCCAGTAACATGACAGGTATAATTTTATTTTTCTCTGCTCTTGTTGATAAGATACAATAGGACAGGAGCATGTCATGTGTTTGAACATAATTTCAGTGAATGCAAAAAGAATGAGTCCTGTTTGCCGAAATTACATTCTATGACAGTGGAGTTTGTTTATTTCTCCACTGTTGTGCAACATCAGAGTAGGTATGCATATGTCTGAATGGTGTGAGGTGTGTCTCCTCACATGCGGGGGAGAGGGGGCTTGCTCCCCCCTGCAAAAATTATTTTTGAGTTCATTGAAGGTGGTTTCGATGAATGTTTTTTTTTTTTGTTTGTTTTTTGTTTATTTGTCAAAATTAATGAGTCAACATGAATCCCAACAGGACAACAGACTGTCCATTCAAAATATCTACTTGCAGTTTTGGGTAACTGTAAACAATCATGATGCTGAAACTCCACTTATGTAATAACCTTCTGATAACTGCCACTCACAGATAATCCTTATTATAATTATTTGCATGGCAACAGGTGATCTGCTACACTTGCTCTATTTGTATGTTTATTATCAATTTTGCTTTTGAAATTCTGTTTTGTTGTGGTGCAGATGATTTAATAAAATAAACAATATAATGTAATGTGTTTTGTAGGGGTTCACTACAGGGGTTCAAGTCCCAAGTGCTCGAAAACCACTGTCTCTTGTTCAGGGAATCATGCTCATTGTAGCTTGTGTAAGCTGTTGCTCATGCTTGAACTTGTATGAGTTTGGGCAAGCAGCTTTGGGGACAGACTGGGAAGGGGGGTTTAGGATTAGGGATTGGGAGGGGGTTAGGATTAGGGAATGGGAGGAGGGTTAGGATTTGGAGAGTGGGAGGGGGATTTTAGGGTTAGTAAGTTTGAAGGGAGTTTTAGGTTTAGGGGTGTGAAGGGAGTATTAGAGTTAGAGCTAGGGTTCTATTAGGGCTATGGGATGTTGAGTTAGTGGAAGATGGAGCATCTGCCTATTCAAGAAAGTGACAGTGAGCAAGTGTATCACAAGCATATACCACACGAGTGGTTGTACCAGACATGCTTTGTAGATAAAAGTTAAATACAGTGAAGGCCATAGACAGTAGACATTTTCTATGACACTTTGACACATCCATTCTCATTATAATGATAGATGAAAATAATTACAGCTATTACATATCTGGGCAGATGGCACAAAATACGAAGCATAAAAAAACAAAACTAAAAACAAAGTTAAATAAAACTATAGAATTATTTGCAGACAATAACGTGTAAGGAAACCTCAGATATGATGGACTTGTAGTCAAACTATAAATGAGAGGCAAAAAGGTACTGAATGCCTCATCTGCTACAATACAAGGGACAGAAATTTAAAAATTAAATCACATTATTTAGGACGTGAAGAGACAGAAGATATAGGCACAGCAGGTGGCCCCAAAATAATGACATTTACAGACATTGACATCTTCACAGTCTGTCTTTATGCCTTTGTAAACAGCTAACTCTGAATAGCAATTGAAGATGGAATGTCTCTCCAGTAAAGCTATGTGCTTAATGGTACTTGCAACTTATAAAACATTTTTAAAAAGGGTGTGGTAGAACTCTTTCATGAGGAATGAAGAAATCCAACAACAGAAAGTTCTGATGGGCAAAAATAGAGAGAAGACATTTCACTAAAATATTTGTAATTGTAATAAGTGTTCATGTTTCAGAATTATTTAACTGATCATTATGCATATTTTTTGAAGTTGTTTTTGCTTGATGCTGACTATGTCACATTGCTATATAGTAAGCACCATTATGCCTGCACTGGTACATTCCCTGTTTGAATGGGAAACCCAATGTGAATGCAGCTATGTGCTCTCCGAGCGGCCAGCTTTGGACTGCAACCTGAGAATAAGAAACAGGTAGGTTAACCATTTTGAATTGTTTGGCCATATACTGAATGCATGCTGCAGCACACAGGAGCAGGGAAAGAAATGGGTGGCGAAGTGGCACAGGGTGGCAGACAGTGGTGTGGTGGTGAAAAGCACATGGAAATGAAAAATAACAGAGATAGCATATATCTTAATTAACAGTTTCTGTTTATACTCAGTTATGACCTTAACTGTATGACACATGGTAAACTTTAACACTAGATTCATAAAGAGAATAAATACAAAACTATACTTCAGGCAGTATTTCAAGGAAAACAAAGTTTAAAAAAAAGATCAAATGTGATGCAAAAATGCAAGAAGAAGGTGGTAAAGGAATAAAAACAAATGAAAATTGAAGTAGATGGTCATCATGTAACTCCCAGCCTTCCCCAAGTTGGAATGTACCTACATCATTTTGTTTATTTTGTTTTTGTTTAAACTGTTCTTTAAGCTGTTTTGTGTCCGGAATTTCTACAAGATTTGCTTCAGAATTCACCAGTGGGTACCTTGCAATGAGCATTGACTTCCTCATTTTTAATAGCTTAGTTTTAATGCATTGAAATAACAGAAATGTAGTGTACTTAAGAATAAAACATACTTTAAAACGGCATCTATTTGTTTAAAGATCAAACCCCAGGAATGCAAATTACATGAAGGAGAAATTATTTTTTGAGATTGACACTACATACTTGAAATTCCACATTGCTTTCCTGCATTTTCACTGATTTGAAGGTTTTATTCTAATGTCTGTAGCTTGAAGGAAAGGAGTTATGAAAAGGATATTCTTTTATTACTGCTGCAGCATTAACCGCTCGTTCCACAACTTCTAAAATTAGAAATGCCTTGAGTTTTATAACCCTTATCATTTCTTTGAACTGGTATTTCTAATGGAGTGTTAAGGTGCATAAATGATTTCACAAATCATTGTAATAACTCTTGCAGGTGAGCTATATGTAACACATTGAATAAACAGCTGTCTGTATAATGAAATATAAGCTGCACTGTATTTTTGTTAAAATAAATAAATTACATCTTTGTGAGAATGCTAATTTTCTTGCAATTTCAGATGTGGGGACTGTGCTCCTCACACCCCACACATTAAATATTCTAAGACTGTCTTTGCTGGTAGCAGCTGCGACTCAGGTTCTTGACAGCATGGACAGGAAGGATCGGAGCCATGCATTATGACACATCCCTGTGGTCAATTCCTGGTGGAGGCTGAGGATGTGCAGGGAATGCTGTCCATAAGGTGGCAGGAATTTGGGTTAGTTGCACATGGAGGTATGTGTGATATGCCTTGAAGGCCATTGCTTACCCCCCCCCCACACCTTTACACAGTTTGGGCGGCACAGTGGTGCAGTGGTTAGCATTATCACCTCACAGCAAGAAGTTCTGTGGTTCAATTCAAGGCTCTTGTGCCTTCTGTGCGGAGTCTGAATTTGTCTGGGTTTCTTGCAGGTGCTCTTGTTTCCTCCCACATTCCAAAGACATGCATCTGCAGAAGGCCTCTGCTGAAAACGGGCTCTTTCCCAGTTGGACTTTCCCAGTAAACAAACATTAAATAAATAAATGAGTGTGCATTTGAGGCAGATATCCAACTTTTAGGGGAAAACACTCCCTTGCTTGCTGTATTATGTTGCTCTAGGTTATTTCAGTCTCATCACTTGCTCTGAATATGGCAGGAGTCAGTCTAGAGGATGGCAAGCTGAATTTGGTAGATCTAGTGGAGAAGGAGAGGCATAGGCAGCAGCCAGTGGTCAGCTGTATGAGGGACAAAAAAGGACAAAAAGTTCTAATCTGGAGACAGCACTTCTTCAGAGAGTAGGGAATACGTGGGTATGTAGGAAAAACAACAATCCATTTTAACAGGTGTCCATTTTCTTTTGTTTCAAAAAGAGAGGCATGTTGGAGAGGAGACCTAGGGATGTGAGGATCAGGTAGGTAGGAAGCAGGTGCAGACAAACCAGACATACAAGCTAGACACAGGGATGGTGATGGACACAAAAAGGTTGAGGGACACCATCATTATGGATAGGTAGAAGACATCAGAAGCAAATGCCCATCAAGCATGGGAACAATGAAAATCTAGTCCTTGATCTCAGAACTGTCATCACTGTCCCATTCCTCAGTTGCCATGAGACTGCATAACCTGGGAGTCTTTTCTCAATTCTTAGGAGTACCTTCTCCACTCGGCCAATGCAGGCACCAAGTTTACTCTCTATCAGATCTTGCACCATCCCTGGCAGCTCCTGGTGGGTGACATGTTCACCGCCTCCACCAGTACTTCTGGAGGGTTCCACTGCATCACCAGCTGGGACACTGCTACCTGCAAGGATGGACCAGGTAGGGCAGGGATTGTAGAGGCAGTACTGTCAGGTTGTCTCCTAGAGGTGCTAAGTATTGGTGTGACAGCCAGTAGTGGTTTGTCAAAGCGAGCAGCAGCAGTTTGCCCATCTCCCTGTGCTGAAATGCATTTGTTTTGTGGTCAGAAATATATGACATCAGGACAGTGTGATTCCAGGAACTCCCTCCCAAAAAAATGAAAAAAAAAAAAGAGAGAGATAAGGAGTTGGGTGAGACAAAAAAGAAAATAGATGATTAGACCTATCATATGCCACATTCATTCTGTATTACAATAAATAGCTATTTATAATTATCTTCACACTCCCAACAATGATTGTTACAACTAATCCTTGGAATTTTCAGATATTTCATAGAAGCTTTAAAAGAGAGTACAGCGTAAGATGTGACACCCAACAACTGGACCAGTAATCAAGGATCCTCAATTCTCACCACTGGCATCAGTGGGGACATTCACTGAGAGGATGACAAGTACACACACAGCATTTTCAGATTCAGCTCTCTGCATCTAGTGCAAGTTCCCTTAAGAGCACACAGAGATGACAGTCAGTCCGGGGCTGATTTCTCCTTCTTTCTCCACATCCCCAATAAGACTCGCCACTGGCACAGCTATAGAGTTGAGATCTCGGCTGAGTGACCAAGTCAAGACCTCCAGCACCCTCTCTGTCCAACCAGTGCTTCATGTCCCTGCCCAAATAGCTGACACACACACACACACACACACACACACACACACACACACACACACACACACACACACACACACACACACACACACACACACGCACACACACACACACACACACACACACACACACACACACACACACACACACACACACACATCTGGGAAAGGCTGGCACAGGTTTACTAGCTATGTCTCCTTCTGCCCAGACTGTAAGGTAGTTTCCACTGCCACAAGTCAACTCCTTATCCGCTACTTTAAGGTCCTTAACAAAGGGTGTCCAATCTTACTGTGTAATAATTAATATTAATATAAATTGTAGTTTGACCAAAAGCAAGGCTCTTAGGAGTGGCCTACAGTGTCACCAAATAAATATGCAAGTGCTCTCAAAACTTATATATCTCTACACAAATCAAATATTTAATAATAACTAATAAAGGAACAAGACAATACTAATTATATATTCACAGTGACATCAGAGTTCAAAACCATAGGAAATATTTAAAACAACATTGCAGGACAGTCACAAATAAATAAAGAAAAATATCTAAACCAAGCTTTACTATATTCCTGACTATATTTAAGAGAATCACTATAACATAAGAACTTACTAATAGAGCAAGGCAGATGTGGTGAATGGATCTTTTAGTTGTTGTCAGCTCCACAACTGAATGCAGAATGCTCTGTCTCACAAAGAGACTTCTCAAAATAATATCTCAGATATTACTGCTGGGATAGCTTGCAGAATTACATCACTTCTTGTCATCTGACTTCTGCTCCCCAAGCATAAAATACCATTGCTGAAGCTGGCAGTATGTAATATCTACTTGTGAAAATATACAGACAAGGGCTTCTCCTCAGAACTCTGGCAGATGCTGCAAATCATAAAACAATTGTATTCCTTCATGCTTTCAAGACTAGTAATTAGTTCATTCTAAAGACAATACAGAAAGTTTCCTAGTACAGACATTGTGTCTCTTGCTGCATTGAAAACTGAAATATACCATCTTTTATGGCCTAGCCATAAAGTAAATTAATTTCAGTTATTTTTCTGAAATTAACCTCCTATATTCCAGTTTCCACTGTTAAAATGTATACATTTAAACAGTTACAATAGGCCATGTACATTTCTGTTCTCTTCCAGTAGGGCACACTGTAGATCCATTTTAAGCACAAGCATTTTACAAATACCTTTTCAACACACACACACACACACACACACACACACACACACACACACACACACACACACACACACACACACACACATCTGTACAAGCAGTTTGATATACACATGACATACAGTTATAATACATTTGTAACATAATAGGTTCATAGGTTCATATTAGGCTATCTGCCCTAGGGCATTTATAAGCCTAGCCAGAGTGTGTTTGGCTTTCGCCACCCATTTTAAATTAATTTTGCTATGCCCTTTTTCGAGATTAGTATACTGTGCCTCTGTCTAACAGTGACATAGAAGTGATACCCGGGGTAAACCTACGATCTCCCATCCACTCATCAAGATTCTTCTTGAAGAGAGTCAATGAGGGACTCTGCCTAACCTGGACTGGGATTTTATTCCAGAGTGAAGGGAGCCTCTGGGTTATGAATCTGTCCCTCCAGCATGTCTTATTTATTTCAGTGCTGAGGTTCAAGTCTCGAGCGCAGAGCTCGATGGGATTTGGATTTTCTGAGGTGCAGCATGTCCATTAATTCCGGGTTGGACATGGCTTTATATGTCAGGCACAGATCGCCTCTGAGCAGGTGGTATGCCACTGAGTAGAGCTGGAGTTTCTTTAACTGGGCAGCATATGGCATCTGTTTGAGCCCTATGATCCTCTTGGTGAGGTACTTTTGGAGTCTTTCCAGTTGCTGCAGGTGTCTGGTAAGGTACATCCCAAAAGGGGCATTGTACTCAATTATGGGCTTGATGAGGGATGAGTAAAGAGGCACGATGACCTCTCCTGATCTAGATGTGAATCCCTTCATGATTAGGTGGGCTATATAAAATGTTTTTCTAACCACTTTGGCCACATGGTTGTCAAATGAGAGATTGCTATCAACTTGGGTCCCCAGGTCCCTAATTACTTCTTCTGTACTTAATGGATTACCACCTATGTGGTAATTTGTGGGCACTTTGTTTTTGCCAAAGGGGATGACTTTACACTTTTTGGCGTTTAGCTTGAGGCCATGGCTCTGGCACCAGTTGTCTGTTTCTATGAGGCCCTTTTGGCGGATGCTTGTGTCGGCTGGAGAGTCGATTATGGTGCCCAGTTTGCAGTCATCTGCGAACTTAGTCAGCCACAGTCTTTCCATGTTGGCCTGTACCTCCGAGAAATACATACCGAACAAGAGAGGTCCCAGGACTGAGCCTTGTAGGATGCCACTTGTAACTGGTTTGGAGTCTGACATGGCTCCAGCAATTCTAACCATGTGGGTTCTGTCCTTGAGCCAGTTTGCAACCCACCTAGTGACATAGGGGTTTATATTTAAGCTGGTGAGCTTATCTATAATGCCCGAGTGGGGTATTGCATCAAAGGCTTTTGCGAGGTCCAGGTAGGCTGTGTGGACCACCTTCGCCTCGTCAATGGCCTTGGTAACTGTTTCAAAGAAATCAACCAGGTTTAAGAGGCAGGATCTGCCCTTAACAAAGCTGAACTGGGTAGGATCCAGTGTCTGTAGGTCCCCAATATCTTTATTTATGAGGTCCATGATGATCCTTTCCATAGCTTTGCAGCCCAAGCTAGTCAGGCTTATGGGGCGATAGTTTCCAGGATCCATTGAGGCACCACCTTTGTGGAGAGGGACCACTGTTGTTGTACGCCACTCTTTGGGTACATATCCTGTAGTAAGGCTGAGATTGAACAGTAGTTTTATGTTTGGGTTTAGCTCTTCTTGGAGTTCATGTAGGACGCAGCCCGGGACACCGTCTTGTCCCATTGATGCTGTGTTTTTTGCTTTGGAGAGGGTAGCTCTTACTTGAGCATCTGAGATGTCAGGGGGGCAACACTCTGCTGGGATAAATATTTGCCCTTTTGGTGGGGAGGGGGGAAGAAGTTTGCGCTGAACCTGTCAGCTAGGATGTTGGCAATGTCTGTGGGTTCGGTGTATTTTTTGTCATGTTGGACTAATTCTGAGCATATCTGGGAATTCCCACCCAGGTTCCTAACATAACTAAAGAAAGCCTTGTGATTATCCTTAGTGTCCTGTGGCCTTAGACGATTTTATGAGTGCCCGTAGTTTTTTGCTAATACTGATCAGAGATGCCTTCCCTTTTTGGGATTTTGCTCTATCATGTAGTAGCTTCCTCCTTCTATTGTATAGTTTGTTTATGGCTGGGGTCCACCAGACAGGACGTCTGCCTTTGGAAGATTGGGTCTTGGTTTTATTTGGGATTGCATGATCCATGCATTCCTGAAGGTGTTCATAGAATGCGTTTATAAAGGATTCTGCGGTCTGGGCCGTATTTTCCACAGGCCCGGGGGCTTTGAAGGATTCCACCTCGGTTTTGAGGAGTGTGAAATTTGCTTTAGAGAAGTTTTTCACTGTGGTTTTCAGAGCAGGGGGTGGAGTCGGGATGTGAATATCCAGTGAGATTTGTTTATGGTCTGATCTTACCAGTGAGGGATACACTTCTGGTCTGGAGCATAGAATCCCCATGTTGGTGATGATCAGGCCCAGTATGTTTTCCCCTCTTGTGGGAGTGGTAACAAGTTGTTCCATAGCATTTGAGTTTATAAATTCTAGGAACCTTTGGGCTAGGGTGTTGGAGCTAGAGTAATGCTCCCGGTCTATGTTTGGGTAGTTGAAGTCGCACAATATAATGGTGTTTGGAGAGGCCTTCATATTTTCCAGTGTTCTCAGGAAAGCCGAGTGGGGTTCCTGGGTTTGGGAGGGTGGTCTGTAGCAGGCTATAAACTGGAAGGCAGTTTTACCCACTGTTAGTTGCACATGGATAGTCTCTGATGCTTTGTGCTGTGCCACCAACCTGGAGGTGTGGGTATCTTTGATGAATATTGATACTCCCCCTCCTTTTGTGGTATGGTCCAAGTTTTGGGGCCGAAAAGCATGGTATGAGGTATAACCTGGTAGTGCTGGGGTGCTCTCGGGAGCCTTGAACCAGGTTTCTGTTAATGCACAGATATTGATGTTCTCCATGCTAAGGAGAGTTTTGAGTGCGTGCATCTTGTGGTTTAGACTTCTGGCATTGAGTAGCATTACTCTTAGTTTCTTATCCCCTGTGATACCTATGGAGGTGGGTTTGTCTTTTGAGCCTTGCCTAAAAAAGGCACTATGGGGGTAGCAAGAGCCTTTGCCAATATCTGAAAGCCCAGGGGTGACAGGTGCAAGCCGTCCCTGGTGAAGCATCGTGGCTTGTCGAGCATGTCATCCCAGGCTGACAGGCATTGGATCCCCTTTGAATGACACCAATGCTTAAGCCAATTGTTGAAATTGATCATCTTGTCTTCATATTGTGGCATCATTCTTGGTGAGGGTAAGATGCTACTCAAGGTCAGGGTCATACCGGCCTGGGCTACATGCTCAGAGTGCTCCTCTATGTCTCTTTTCATGTAGTCCAGGGAGGTACGTCTCAGGTCATTCACACCAGCATGGACAATGACTGAGTCATATTTGTACTTGCCTTGGAGTGACCTGAGTGCTTGTGTTATGTGGCGGATCCTAGCGCCTGACAGGCAGCTCACCGTGACCTTCTCCTTGTTTAGCCTGGTGAGCGGGATGTCAGTGTGCCTGACGATAGAGTCACCTATTACAAGTGTATCAGGTGTGTTGTTTAGCCTTAAGGGCTGTGACTGTTCGGCACACTGGCTTTGTGAGCTAAGTGTTGCACGTGTTTTGTTTTGGGGTAGCGGTTGCTTGGGTGTCTGCTTTGGAGGCCTCTGCTGCTTAGGCAGATTTTTATTTAGAGCCTCCAAGTATGTTTTTGTGTACGTGTTTGGTTTGCTGTCGTGGTAGGTCTATGTGACTTGGAATTGTAGTGAGTGTGGTTTCCTTCTCCTCCTGACTGGTTTCGCCAGTACTGAGTTGAGAGAGCTTAGCCTCCAGTATTACTATATGGTTGCATCTCTCACATGTGTTGGAATTTGTTGGGAGGAGGAGAGGGTTGTCTGTGTACATGAGGCAGTTGTAACATTGCCTCAAGATTCCCAGATTCACCAGCTGGACCGGAGAGGAGATTGACAACTGACCTTTGGACATGCTAGAATAGTATTGGGAATTCCTGTATAATTGAAAAAAAGGGCCAATGGGGAATGAGGTGGTGTAGTGCTTTTAATATTTTAGTGCTGACTTATATAATTGCTTTAGTGAGCAAGTGCCAGGTAACTTAAATGCAATGTGTTACAGGTAACTTAAATGCAAAAATGACAAACAGTAACTTTCTTTCAAGTGAAACAAGGAAATAAGTACAGTAAGCAATGCAGATATCACTAGGGATCCACAGAAACGCTGAAAAGCCGCGTTTTAGGTGGAATTGGCGTTTCAGGGAAATAACAAGCAAACAAACAAGCAGCATACAAATAAAGCTAGATTCAGCAGGCCTGGATCTAGTCTATGCTACAGCAAACAAGGTGTACCAATTTCAGTAAGAAACAGTTCAAATATGCAGGCACTATAAGCCTTTAACCAGAAATTCCCAGCTCAGAAGGGCAGAGTCCAGCCTCTCCTCCCACAAGAGTGCAGACCACAAACCTTCTTAATGTAAAATAACTGACCTGAAGCCCAAGTGCTTAAACCAGAACTAATACACTTTTAGAATAACAGACACTGAGCCCTCAATCAGCAGTTCACAACTTAGAAGGATTTAAGCTACCTGTCCTGCCACCATAGTGCAGGCCACAAACCTTCCTAATGTAAAACAACTGGTCTGAAGCCCAAGTGCATAATCCAAAAGACTTAGAATGATAGCTACACTTTAATCAAGTTACTACCAAGCAGTAGTAAATACAATTGAATACTTTAAAGAATGCCTGGGTTAGTGCTGAAGTTATACAAACAAAACTAGATTCAGCAGGCCTGGGTCCAGTCTATGCTACAGCAAACAAGCATCTTATATACATAATTTCAATATTCACCAATGACATATAATTATCTACAATATTCCAGCTAGCTGTGCCAGGAGTACCTGCTTTTGTCACATAGGTTAACAATAATATTGTTGCATTTCAACTGAAAAATAACACTTAAAATAGAATAAAACAATACCGCCAGATGAAGCACTCTTATTAAGTCCGAAAAACTGAATAAAAAATAATAATAAAGAGTGCACCATGTAAAGCCAAGCTGAATGAAAACTCCAAAGCTCTTCAAATAAAAACGATAATCCACATTTATTGGAAGACAGACATCAAAAACTGCAGTAATATAAGCGCTTTCACGTTGCTTCTCAACGCTTCATCAGATATAAATGCAGTAAATAACCCCCCACCTTTTATACAAAAAGCATAGTGACATCATAACACTCATTAAAACAATTGAATAATTAAATAGTAGCAATTAAATAATTAAAACAATAAGACCTGATGAAATGATTGTTATCAGTGCTTAAGGGACCTAGACATTAAGAAAGACTTGATGGATGTCCTTTCATTAAGCCCAAATCTATGGGCTTGCAGTTTCATAATCCACTTACTCTCCCTTTCCTCTATTCTGTTTTTTGAATTACCCAATCTTTTCCCTATGTTGACAAGTTCCAGAACTTGAAAAACAAAATTGTGTGTGCTTCCTAGTTCTACTGTATGTTTTGCGAGAGCATTGGTGATATTGCTTTTGCTAATAGCATAAACATGCTCTCTTATACCACGAAGGCCCTAGTTGTCATGCCCACATAGAACTTCATGCAAACTTTACATGTTGCTACATATACTAAATTCATAGATTTACAAGTAGCATGATGTTTAAATAAATATCTCTTGTTGGTTATAGGATGTACAAAAGTGTCAGTAGTGGATACATATTTGCATTGGTTACAAGTGTAGCAAGGTAAAGTACCTGTTTTGTGACTCTGAATAGTATTAGAGTGACATCGGTCATAGCATAACAACCTGTTTAATGAGGGCATGTTCCTATATGCCACTCTAGGTCTTGTATCAACTAAAGAACTAATCGCATCGTCAGCCATTAAAATACTCCAATGCTTCCTAAATACATTCAAGATGTTATTGTTTCTATTGGTAAAAGGAATGACAATCCTATGGTGATTGTCACTGTGTCTACGTTTGGGGGGCTGTGAGTATCTATGTGTCCTGTTTATCAGAGGTGCTCCATCGGATTGTCTATGTGAATCACCCAATGAGATGGCTTCAAAAACTTGTCTTTTATTATAACCTCTGGATAAAAAATTCTCAGTCAGGTTATGTTTGTGTTTATGATATGCGGGTGTCTGAGATGTTAATTTAGAGACTCTAACCATTTGATTAGTAATGATGTTGTTGTAAGTATGCTGAGGATGCATGCTCTCTCGATGCAATAGATTGTTCCTCCAGCAATCCTTTCTATAAAGTTCAGTGTCAAAGCCCTGATGGGTGTTGTTAATTTTGACATCCAAGAAATCAATGGGGGGGGTTATTTACTGCATTTATATCTGATGAAGCGTTGAGAAGCAACGTGAAAGCGCTTATATTACTGAAAAATAACACTTGTTGAATGTGAATCTATAGGTTAGTTGTGCTACACTTGCCTAATATAATCACGAACAGCTACAGGAGAAAGCATGCATGCATGTTGTGACAATTAAGGTATGCATGCTGAAGTTGCTACTGATCTACGGAATCACAATAATTATTACAATCAGGGTAATTTGTGCTACAGGCATACCACTTGCCTCTCTGAGTCTTGCCATTCTCTCAGCATGTGCCTCTGTGTTTGCTGCAATTTCCTCTGAAGCTGTACAATAGAGAATGAGAGATGAAGAGATATGAAGGCATTATGCAGACCAGTCTTGGCTATCTACACTATTCCATATAATTTCAAGTTGTTTGTTTTGTATACTTACGTAGCTGGGGGGTTGTGTCTGGATGCACCTCTTAAGGTAACTGTAGTACTGCCTACACTGCTCCATAGTGCGTGGTATGCCAATCACACTGGAGATTGCCTTGGTTAGGCTGTTCCAAGCCTCAGCCTTGTTCTGAGATCCAGTACAGTCTCCCTGCCACAGCTTCTGGCTGTAGTGCTTGAAGAGGAGTACAACAAAGATTTTGTACTCCTCCACACCCCACCTCTATGCTCTGAATTTGGCACCATCATGCCCATCGCCTGCCATGTCTACAGAGGTCCTCCAGTAACAGTAGCAATGATTTGGTGCCAGATTGTGATCTCACATTTTAAGACATGTGTGCAAACATGTACAAAAGTATGTGTATGCAAGCATTAATGATAGCTTTCTGTCACTGACTCTACTATACATAGCTATTGGTATGTAGCACAGTGTGACACCCTTAGTAAAATAGAGAGTGTTCTGGATTTGAATTCTGACTCACCTGTGTTCTGACCATGCACTAAATGGACTTTTACCTGGTGCCACAGGGAAAGCTAGACAGCAGGTGTATTTTCTCCACTCAGTACTGTCCAGAGTACTGACAGTTGCTCATCACCACTGAGCCTGTTTGCACAGAGAAAGGTGCACCAAATATAATTATTCATTTTTTTCCTTAATCTTGTAAGCTAGTTTGCATGCTGCTCAGCTGCGAGCAAGTGCAGATGGCATGGAACACAAACAACTGACATCTGTATTTGACAAAATAAGAAAAAATACATGTGTGAAATACTGTGAGCATTCCCATGACACATCATCAGTTGTGTTACACTTATAACTCATGTAGGTACTAGCAATACTTCAAAAAGGGCTTCCTGAGGTAATGTAGCAACAGCCTCATTTACACTGACAACCCTCTCCTCTTACCTCCCAACACTCAGACTTGTGGGAGATGCACTTATATATCCAAAATGAAAACCACACACTCTCCAGCCAAGACCGGAATAGCTGGTCAAGAGGAAAAGGTCAACACTTGCACCACATCACATGGAACACATAGCCCTCCAGAACACACATTAGCACAGCCTTCACATAAAAACACAAACCACACACCCACCTTCGTGGAGGCTGTCAATAAAAACTACTGAAACAGCAGAGACCTCCAAGGCAGAAACACACTCAACCACCACATCATAACACTAATCACGAGACACATAACTCTCCTAAACAGTGTGCCACTCAACCAAAGCCCCAAAGGCAAAACAGCATGCCCAACACACTAGTCATAGGTGACTCGATAGTAAGGCACACTGATGTCTCACTCACCAGGTTGAATAAGGAGAAAGTAGCAGTCAGCTGCCTGTCAGGTGCCAGGATCCACCACATAATGCATGCAGTCAGGTCCCTCAACAACAGGTACAAATATGACTCTGTCATTGTACATGTTTGTGTGAATGACCTGAGACGTACCTCCCTGGACTACATGAAAAGAGACATGGAGGAGCTCTCGGATTATGTGGCCCAGGTGGGTATGACCCTAGTCCTGAGCAGCCCCCTACTATCACCCAGAATGATACTACAGTACAAGCAGAAAATTACTGATTTCACCAATTGGCTAAGTTTCTGGTGTCATTCTAAGGGGATCCAGTATCTGTTTGCCTGGGATGACATGATTGACAGACCTCGATGCTTTGCCAGAGATGGCCTGCATCTGTCACCCCTGGGCTTCCGGATACTGGCCAAGGCTCTTGCCACCCCTATAGTACCTATTTTAGGCAGTGTTCCAAAGACGAAATCACCACCTTAACAGCTACAAACAAATGCAATCTGTGGGTCATGCTGCTCAACGCTAGAAGCCTAAATCTCAAAATGCACTTGCTCGAAGCACTTATTAAAATGGACAACATCGACATTTGTGCTGTACCAGAGACCTGGTTCAAGGCAGCAGAAAGCACCCCTACACTTCCAGGCTATAACTCATTCCACACCGTTTGGCCCCAGAACTTGAACCGAAGCTCCAAAGGTGGTGGTGTTTCCATATTCATAAAGATGCGCATGTCTCCAGACTGGTAGCCCAACATAATACATTAGAGCTACTTTAGGTGCAGCTAACACTGGGTAAGACAGCAATTCAGGTTGTAGCCTGCTATAGGTCCCCAACCATGACACAAGACTCACATTCCATGTTCCTAAGCACCCTGGAGAATATTAGGGTCCAACCTAACACTTTCATTCGGGGCGACTTCAACTATCCCTCCATTAACTGGGAAAATTACTCATGTACCAATACACTTGCAAAACGTTTCCTGGAATTCATTAATTCCAGTGCCGTGGACCAGCTCATTCTTACCCCCTCTAGAGGTAGCAACATCCTTGACCTGGTCATTACTAACATGGGCGACCGTTGCTCTATACCAATAGTCAACTCCTCCCTGGTTAGATCTGACCACAAACTAATCACCTTGGAAATCCACACTCCCCCCATGCAAAGGTAACCACCATGAAAAACTTCTCCAAAGCTAACTTTGGATTCCTAAAAACAGAGGTGGCTAACTTCATGGCACCCATGCAACTGGACAACATCTGCATGACCTCTGAATCATGCACTAATGCCCTGTACAAACACGTACACAAATGCATGGATCTCAACATACCCAATAGAACCAAGACGCTCTCCTCCAAAAAAGGAAGCCAATCTGGTGGTCCCCTAACATAAACAAACTCTACAAGAGAAGGAGGAAACTGATGCGAAATAAGGTGACATCCCAAAACTGGAAAAACTCCCTTATCGGCCTTAACAAAAAGTTGAGATCCCTCATCAAATCCTCTAAAGCTAGCTATGAAAACAGAATTGCAGCAGATAGTAAAGAAAACTATAAGGCCTTCTATAGTTATATGAAGAATATCCATGTGAATACCCAGATTTGCTTGGAGCTGTTGCACAGTGGCACCTCCTATACTGAGCCAACAGATATTGCATATATACTGGCCGACAGATTCAGTGCCAACTTAACCCCTCTCCCCCCAAAGGACCAATCACAATGCCAGTAGATTGCCAGGCATTCTGTATTACTGCTGCACAGGTTAAAACAGCACTGTCAAGGCCAAGAATACAGCTTCTATGGGACCTGACAATATCCCTGTCTGTGTTTTGCATGAACTACAGAGTGAACTGGCACCTCACTTGTGTGCCCTGTTCAATCACAGCCTCACCTCAGGCTTTGTCCCCACTGAATGGCACACTGCAAAAGTCATCCCTCTTCACAAAGGAGGAGTGACTATAGACTCTGGGAATTATCGTCCCATTAGCCTGACAAGTCTGATATGCAATGCTATGGAACGCATCATCATGGACCTAATAAACAAGGATATAGAGAATCTCCAAACTCTGGATCCCACACAGTTTGGTTTTGTGAAGGGTATATCATGCCTGCTCAAGCTGGTCAACTTCTTTGAGTCAGTCACTAGAGCTGTGGATGAAGGCAAGGTGGTTCATGCAGCCTACCTTGATCTGGCCAAGGCCTTTGATACCATTCCCCACTCAGAAGTCATAGAAAAGCACACTAAGCTAGGCATCAACACCTATATCTCTAGGTGGGTTACAAACTGGTTATTAATAGAACCCACAGTGTGAAAGTAGCTGACTCCATGCCAGACTGCCAACCAGTCACAAGTGGAGTCCTACAGGGTTTGGTCCTGGGTCCTCTCCTGTTTGATATCTACTTCTCTGAAGTCCGGGCCAACACAAATGGACTCTGGCTGCCAAAGTTCACAGATGATTGCAAGTTGGGAGCCATAATTAACTCCCCAAGTGATGCTGACATACTACAGAAAGGCCTCACTGAGACCAACGACTGGTGTCAGAACCATGGCCTTAAGCTCAATGCCAAAAAATGTGTCACCATCCCTTTTGGGAAAAACCCAGTTCCCATGAATTACCACCTCAATGGTAGTCCACTGAACACAGAAGGCATCATTACTAAGGATTTTGCATCCAGGAAGAAAGAGGTCATTGTCTCCTTCTACTCTTCCCTCATTAGACCAATCTTCGAGTACAATGCCCCATTTGGCATGTACCTTACTAGACACCTGCAACAATTGGAGAGGCCACAAAAGTGCCTCACAAAGAGAATGCTAGGCCTTAAACATTTGTCCTATATGGACAGACTCAAAAATCTCCAACTATTCTCTGTCTCATGTCACCTACTTAGAAGCATTCTCTGCTTGACTTACAAAGCCATGTCTGACCCAGCTCTGTTAGAAATGCTGCATCTAAAGAAATCCCAATCCCTCCACACTACATGCTCCAGAGACCTCAACCTCATTACCACAATCAACTGAACAAGCTGGAGGGACAGGTTCATAACCCAGAGACTGCCCATGCTATGGAACAGACTTCCCATACATGTCAAGCCTCACTGGCCCTCTACAAGAGAAATCTTGATGAGTGGATGGGAAATAGAAAATTCACCCCGGGGATCACTCCAGTGGCTCTACTCAACAGAGGCACTGGGAACTATGGTCGGGTGGCATGATGCCAGGGTAATCCTATGGGCTAGGCTTGTAAAGGCTCCAGGGCCATTAGCCTAGTACACACCTATGTACCTATGAACCTCACTACAATTTGTACTGTTTACAACTGCCTAGTGTTGCTGAGCCTGTTAGTGCTCATGAAGTCACACTAAATTGAATTTTTCACTTTTTTCTTAAGTAGTAAACCGTGTTTACACTGAGGTAGGCAACACACAAATGGAAAATTTAATAGTGAACATGTATTACTTGTGTAAGTACTCATTATGACCCCCCCCACTAAAATTATCTACAGTGGAACTCCAAACTTGCTTCACCTCTGTTCTCTCTTTTTTAGCTGACAGTATTTACATGTTGTGCCACAGAGACAGTCAGTTAATAGGTGGAATTTCTACAGTCATTACTACCCATGGTGCTGACTGCCATGCAATGCTGCTAAGCAAGTTTATGCTCTATAAGGTGGCTGAAATTAAATGTTCCACTTTTTCCTTAAGCAGTGAACTGTGTTTGTGCTTTGCCATGCACTGTACACAACATAAAGGCAAACAAATAAATAATAATAAAAACATAAGAAAAGATAAACAGGGAAACAAAGGTTAAACAGACAGCTTTGGATTTGAGCCATCACACCATTGCTCTTACACAACACAGTTGTACTGGGTTACTTTTCTTTGCCAATGACACAGCTTTGCAATAGCAATCAAATAATGTGATACATGCAATTCACATTTTATATCCAGTATTAAACAGTTCATATAGTTGCCAATTCTCAGCTGATTGTATATGTGTAGATAACATATTTAGTGGAATGAGTGATCACACAATATTTATGAATATGTTTGCAATACTGTAGCTCTGTCTTTTCTTTGTATTCTGGGAATTATTCCCTTATCTCTGCTTTACTATTAGACATGCAGTCTCTAGAGTCTAGAGCATATCCTCTAATTTTTCTTTCAAGGTACAAATGCATGACAGTGGACAACACTTTTCAGCAAATTAAGGAAACTGTGCTATTATGTCAAAGAAATATACACGTGGAGTGTTCAATTTTGTTCAAAATCTCACTATAGTTAGTTCTACACTTTGTAAGTGAATCTTCACTGACATACCAACTTCAGGGAAATGTGTCTATGAATTGCTGTGTTTTGCTTCAGCGTAACTAATCATTCACAGTTGCAAGTCATAGTACCTAACAATGGTGTAGAAGCTACACTATGTTTATATCAGCTATATGAAGTCAAAAGTTTGGTATGCAGCAGTTCTAATCAGTTCACATCTAATCTGCATATTCTGAGTGCTCATGGGCACTATATAAAAGTAACTGTGTATGAAGGTGAGAAGACTGTTTTGAGACAGAGAAGACTGTGCCTACTATTTCTTTGAAGGAGATTTTTCTACAAAGAAGTACATATCTTGCCAAGGTATGTTTCTCTTATTGAAGGACATTTGCTTTCTAACATTATGAATGTGTTTATATAAGCAGTAGAAAAATACAGGTTGCTCTGTATGCACTTCTTATACGTCATTGTTGGCACTAGCAGTTCTTGCATTGCTTTATATTTGTGAAATGGGAAGCTTACAGCACGGTATGTTGTTACCATTTGCTTTTGCAATTTCACATGGTATTGAAGACAAGTGTATTGTGTTTTTCATCCAATGCAAGGGGTTCTACATGTGGCTAACAGTGGTGTCAGACGTCTCAGATGTCCTAGGGCAACATCCACAACAGTGGTGGGCACAGTAAAAATTGACCAGTATTCTTTCTTGCATTCTTGACAATTTAGCAATAACTGTCATCCAGTAATACATGACAGAACTGCAGCCTCGCATATATGAATGTTGACAGAATGAGTGCTTGGCCAGACAGTTTTGTTTGTGTTGGAGGTTTGGTAAGGGTGACAACCTACCATTCTGTTGTAAATAGGAAGTGTGATTGACGTGCTTTATGTTGACAATGGGTACACAGCCTGATTATTTTTGGAAAACATATATTATATGTGCTATTCATGGGTTTGTCTAAACCTTTTCATTTGTGTTGGTGGGGACAACCTACCATTCTGTTCTCCTAAATGAGAAGTCTGTTTCAAGTGCTTTACATTGACAATGAGTACACAGCCTGGTAGAGCCATGAGGTGTGCCACACATGGGAGTCTTGGTAACTTCTGGGGTTGCCAGGACACACAATCAGGATGATTCCCTTAACATTACACATGACCTAGCATTTAATGGAGTGGAACTCAATTCTGTTGATGTAGACCCTTCCCTCTTCCCGTAGGGAGAGGTTTAATTTGATTTCAGTGCAGGTGCATTCTATCACACCCAAGACTTCGGGTAAGTGTGCCATGGGTTAGAACTCCTGTATAGCTCTAGCTCTGTCCTCGGGGATATGTGGGAAGTATATAGTCACTGGCATGTCATAGCATAGCATTCAGGAATTGGTGTAGAATCCTGGAGGTTGATGCCTGTGACACCTCCAGAATGTCCCCTATGGGTCTCTGAAAGACTTGTGTAGCTAAAATTGTGCTCCACATACCTTGGTATCCACAGGTATTGGTTGCCTTCAGTTTGCCCTTGGTCTCAGCTGAGGATGACAGAGGTTGCAGAGTTCCTGGAGTATGTCTTTATCCACCCTGTAGTGCTCTACTATTTCCACATCATGCAGGCCATGTGAAGTTAAATGGGGGTCTAAATACCCTTTGCCTCCTTGCCCGGGTTCTATCAGCAGCATCAGCAGCATAGACTGGAATCTGTTGTACATACACATGAACAAGAACAGCAGCAGTCCCTAATGTTCTTTCTTTTTTTCTGGTGCAATTTCTGTCACTGTATTCCAGTAGATTTTGGAGTAAAGGAACATGGCTACACAAAGTGCACATGAGTTCTTTATAGCTTGCTGAATAGCTTTGCCATCTTGGATTGGTTGCTTAACAAATAAGCAGCTGAATTATGTACTAAGTAGCATGCCACAATATTTACCTGGTTTGCATGACTTATTTACTGAATACAAATCGTCGAGCCGTCTTGGTTTTGGCTAGCTGTGTAGGGTTTATTGAATCTAGCCCCAGTTCATTTGCAAATTACAAAGTAAATACATAGAAAAAATAACATTTGTAACTATGAAGAGTTACATTAAGGTATATATTGGCCTGGCCAGAACAGTTTTTTTTTTGCATGTCAAAATCTAGTGTTATTACGTTTGGCCATCTATGAGCTGCCACCAAGCTTCAACCAGTAGTCTCACCAAAGCTAATCATACCCTCCTAAGGGATGGCATAAATCATTTCCAAGATCCTGTTCCCACAGATGGCATTGACAACTATACTAAGGAATACACAGAGGCCCTGTGCAAACACTTATACAAATGTATTGACACAGCTGTGGCTGATAGGATCAAAACTAGATCCTCAAGAAAAAGTAGCCTTCCTGGCAGACATCTCGCATTAATAAGTTATACAACAATGGGAAGAAATTGCTGTCTAATAATAAAAAGGCAGGTCCCAGCACTGGAAGAACACCCTCCTCTGCTTGAAGAAACAAATAAGACAACTTGTAAAATCCTCTAAGGGCCACTTAAAAAAAAAATTCAGCAACCATAGCTAAGGATAACAATAAGGCATTCTTTAGCTATATCTGTAACATAAAAGGTAGGACCCAGATGTGTGCTGAACTAGCTGTGGATGGCATCACACACACTGACCCTGTGAAAAAAGCTAACCTATTAGCTGACAGGTTTGGTGAAAATTTCACCCCCCCCCGTCTCCTCCAAACATTTCACAAAGCATTCTTTCTACATCTCCCCCACCTTGAATTGCCAAAGAGCAAGTCAGTAATGCTCTCTCCAAGGCTAAAAACACAGCCTCTATGGGACTAGATGGCATCCCAGGTTGCATTTTAAATGGTCTAAAAACATGACTTACCAACTCCATTAGGCAATCTCTTCAACCACAGCCTGAGTACTGTTTTTTTCCTTGCTGAATGGAAAACAGCAACCGTCATTCCCCTTCATAAAGGGGGTAAAGCAACAGACCCTGGGAACTACCAACCCATAATGTTAACCAGCCTTATCTGTAAAGCCATGGAATGAATCATCATGCACCTTATAAATAAGAGTATAGATGATCTCCAAACCCTTGATCTGACACAGTTTGGTTTTGTCTAAGGCAGGCCATGACTGCTAAACCTGGTGGATTTCTTCAAAAAATTAACCAGAGCCATAGACGAAGGCAAATCTGTGCATGCAGCCTACCTTGACTTAGCCAAGGCCTTCAACACAATCCCACATCTGAGCATAATTGATAAACTCTCCCAGTTAAGTATCAACCCTTATGTAATCAGGTGGGTTGCTAACTGGCTCATTGACAGATCACACTCAGTCAAAGTTGGGGACTTTACCTCATCCAGCAGACCTGTCTGTCACCAGTGGGATTCAACAGGGGTCAGTGCTGGGCCTCCTATTGTTTGAAATATACTTCTCAGAAGTTCAGGCCAAAGCACAAGGACTGTGGCTGACTAAGTTTGCTGATGACTGCAAATTAGGTGCAATCATTGAGTCCCCAAATGATGTTAATATATTTCAAGAGGGACTTACACAAACTAATGATTGGTGCAAAAGCCATTGACACAAACCCATTGCAAAAAATGCATTATCATCCCCTTCAGTAAAAATGATATCCCTGCAGACTATCATATAAATTATAATACTCTAAGAACTCAGTAGTGAGAGACTTGGGAACACAAGTTGACTGTAGCCTAAACTTTGACCATAATGTGTCTTCTGTGGTAAGGAAGGCATTCTACATCGCACACCTCATTAGCAAGGGCATTATCTCAAGAGTGAAAGAGAGCATAACACCCCCGTAACCGACCCTCACCATGCCAATAATTGAGTACAATACTCCTTTTGATATGTACCTTACCAGGCACCTGCAGCAACCTGAGAGACTTCAGAGATTTCTAATCAAGAAAATTCAAGGTCTCCAGCACATGTCATACATTGACAGACTGAAGACATTGTTACTGTACTCAGTAGCATACAGACTACTTAGAGGAGACTTGTGCCTGTCCTACAGAGCAATCTCAGATCCAAACCTAATGGAAATGCTGCACGTCCAGAAGTCAAATGGGACAAGAGACCTTAATCTGGCCTGTGGCATAAATAGGACCTGCTGAAGAGACAGATATGTATCTCAAAAGTTGCCAGTCCTCTGCAATAAGATACCAGTTCACATCAAACAAAGCCTCTATATGAGTCTGTTTAAGTGTAGCCTGGAAAACTGGATGGGAAACCGTAAATTTCTGCTGGGGATTTCACCTATGACCCTCCTAGATATGGGCAGTCATTGCTAACTAAGATCTCGAGTTTAGGCAAGATCCTTTATATTGGGTTTCTCTAGCATTATATTGAGCACACACATATAGGCTTATAAAGACCTTCAGGTCAATAGCCCAGTAACCACCTATGAACTTATAATACTCTCATTATCCATTTGTCTAATATGTGACTCTAATAAATAACATAACAACACTGTGCTCCCAGGCTGCCCTTGAAGAAGATGCACTTATGCCATGTATACACATGATCATTTAGTCTAACTACATAGTCAAGCTTGCAAAAGGTATTACTTAGCTACTAAGGTTCATAGGCTCCTAGGTTCCTAGGTGTTTACTAGACTAACAACCCCAAGGTCCTTTTTAAGCCTAGCCATGCATCCCAAATCTCTGACAAGTTCTGATATCTTTGATAAGTGTAAGCATGGGTCTAGGAGATGAACCATTTACAGGTTACCTGTGTCCATTAGAGACATAGTTGCCAAACCAGGGATACATTTCTGGTTTCCCATCCAATTGTCCAAGTTGCACTTGAATTGGGTTAGGGAGGAACTCTGCTTCACATGGATGGGGAGCCCGTTTCACAGACGGAGTAGTCTGTGGGATATATACAGTACCTGTCTCTCCAGCAGGTCCTAGGTATATCACAAGCAAATTTTAAGTCTTTAGAGTAATTCTGGTGCTGTTTATTTTATGGATATGCAAGAGGTCCATCAGGGTGGGGTCTGACAATGCCCTGTATGCCACAGGCATAGATTTCCCCTCAAAAGCCTGTAGGAGACTAATATTACAGGGATAGGGCCTTGAGGCAGTCTGCATAGGACATATTACTTACGCCCAGAATTCTTTTAGCGGAACCTCTGTGGATGTTCCAATTGTTGGATATGCCTGGTTAGGTAGATACCAAAGGGGGCATTGTATTCAATGATAGGTCTGATGAATGCTGAATACAATGGAACAATGACTTCCTTGGACTTAGATGCCATACCTTTGTTTATAAGTTGCACAACATAGAATGATTTCCTTACCAGTGTAGACATGTGATGATCAAAGGCTAGATTACTATTTATGTGTATCCCTAAGTCCCTGACTACTGGGTCAACTCTAAGGGGTGTGTTGTCAATATGATAGTTACCAGGGATGGATGACTTTCCAAAGGATACTATTATGCATTTCTTGGCATTTAATTTTAGTCCATGGCTCTGACACCAGGTGCTTGTCTGTGTCAGTCCCTCCTGGAGAACATTTGTTTCAGTGTGAGATTCAATGACAGCTCCTAATTTGTAATCATCTGCAAATTTAGTCAGCCAGAGACCACTGACATCGGCCTTGACTTCTGAGAAGTAAATGCCAAGAAGGAGCAGTCGAAGGATTGATTCCCCCTCCCAAAAGCTCCGCTTGTATCAAGATTATATCATCCCAGAAGGGACTCAAACCCACAGTCTCTGATTTAGGAGACCAATAATGCACTATCCATTAGGCCACCAGGCTTAAGCCATGAATGCTAATATGGCTGCCACTGCTATTTCAACAGTTGCTGCAGCCAGCGGAAGTTTCTCAGCTATTAATCCAGGAATACTTGCATTCTTATTGCTGTTATTTCTGTCATTGTTGTTAAGTCATTGGAAGGTTTTGGGCTTTATGTTTAAGATACAACATTGACTATGCAAATATGTTATATCCACAAAACATTGTGGAAATAAGTGGCATTAGGAATATTTTTTTTAATTCATCCAGTATTGTTAATATTCTATATTAAGTGGCTACTGACTTCTACAGGATGTGAGTCTTTTATAAAACACGCTAATAAATTTTTCAGTTAAATTGAATCATCACACTCTAGTCTAATATGATTTAAAATTATAGGACTCTGAGTTTTATATTTAATTAGTGAATCATGTTTGGATGTGGGTAATGCAGGGCATACCCATGGCTAATGTAGTTTATTTAAAAGGGTGATGCCTGAATGACTAAGCAAAGTCAACTGTTCGTACATCTGCATTACGCTTGGCCAGTTATGATTTATTTATATTACACAATGCGATTTTTAAAATAATGTCATTCTGTTACGGAACTTTATTTCTTCTCTGTCTCTTCTCACTAACTTCATCATATGGGAGCATCTAGTGAAGTACTGTGCATGGCGAATTCCCTGTAAATGCTGATGCTTACACTGTATATCAGAATCTCTGTACTTGTTGCCATACTAATGGAGGAAAGTGTGCACATGCACACAACCTTTTATGTTAGGATGTGTGTACTCCTAACATGCTGCTATTTCTATTCCCTCACCAGGTAGATTGATTGCTGACACTACAGTGCATCATAAGAGAGGGTGCTGCATTCCTGAGTGTGCTGTCCTGCACATGAGATGTTAATCCAAGGCCCCATCTGCTTGATTTGGTGGTAGCTGAGATGGATATAAAAGATTCCATGGAATCAAAAAATAGTACGTAAAGTTTTCCAATGGCATGGAAAATTTTCCCCTAGTAGTATAAATACCACCTAAGGTCTCCCCTGAAAAACAGGCTACTAGCTTAGTGAGACTAATCTGGTCAGCAAAAGATAGATAAAAAATATGAATCTAAAATGAACACATATCATGAACAACCAATTGCTATTCACATTTTTGAATTATGATGACCTTTCTTTGTATAATTCAAAATGATTCTTTCCTCCTACTCTCTCAGCCATTTCACTGGATCTCCTTTCCTTCTGTCTTATATTAGTTATTTCAAAAAAAAAAAAAAACATCCACAGCAGTGGTATTGGGGCCATATATCTTATCAAAATGGTCAGACACATCACTAGTGGAGTTGCTTCACTTAACTTGATATCCCTTAGATGCCACATGGTAGGAACTGCTTATGCATTCTTCGTTGTTGCCCCACATCATTTTATTAAAATGACATGTGCACAGGTAATAAGTTGTTTACAGGTGCAAGTATGATGCCCTCTGGCCTCAGATTTTCCCCATGCTGTTCTGTATATTTGTCCTCTAAAAATGTTCTTGTAAGCAAAATTGGGATACATGCTTGTGAGCTTTAAGTATTACATTGACATGTTTTTTTCTTATTCAGTTAGCTACATTGTCTCTCTAAGTTTTTACATGCAATTGACTCATAAGAATAATTGGCTTAAAAATGTAAGAAATGTGTACTCCTATTTAAAATAGTTATTAAATATTCACATTTATACCATGTGTGTGCTTGATATTTGTATATAAGCTGCTATTTTCCATTCACTGAGCAAAAAAAAAAAAAAAACTTTTTGCTGAGTAACCTTAAATGTTTCTAATAAATTTGTGGTGTTAATTAAAGTTGAAGATACTTGTTTAGAACTAGTTTAAGTAGAAAATCCATCAATTGAGCTGTTTCCAAGTAGAATAATCTATACCGGATTTATTTCCTTTCACGTGGTCTGGGACACAGTAATAGCAAATGGCAGTGTCATAAATGTTGGGATACATCAGGATATTAACCAAATAAGTAACTTTTATTATGTACAGGATGACAGCTCTGTAGAAAGGATATTAATAGTTGAGTCATCTTGAACCTGCTGGCCTTAGGCTCTAGATGCAATGCATTATATGATACATACACTTAAAACATCTACTCAGTACAAAAGTCTAAAAGTGGCAATGGCTGTAGTGAATGTTCACAATATACACAGACTCTTGCAGCTTTACTTTAATCATTATAAATCCCCACAAACGAGCGAGAGAACCCTCCATGTTTGAAATTACAGAGTATATAGATGCACAACTAATTCAACACTGTATCAATGATGACAATGCATATTGTTAACATTACAAATATGCTTAATGCAATTATTTAAGAAACAGTAACTTAAGAAATCATCAGTAGCAAGACAGTTTAACAAGAAACTGTAATGCTATTTAACTGTCCAGATTACTCTATTTCAGTTTTGGTAATGTTTCGCTACTCTGAATTCATGTCCACTATGGGTCACATGCAGCACAGGAACTGGATCGAGAAACAAAACTGGAACTTGTGGAAGGAAAGATATGAAACAATCTACTGTAATTAACATAATTACTTTTATAGTCTATAGATAAAACATAACATTATTACTTTTATAGTCTATAGGTAAAACAGAATTAATATGATTAGGAACAGTCACTCTCAGTTCTTTTGGATGGACAGGATAAAGTCTATAATTCCTTACTTGGTTTTAAATTTTCTCACTTGTCGCAAATATTTGGTTGAAGTGGCATTTTTGTAGAAACAGGTGCAGTCTTATTTGACATGGACTTAATAATTCTTGTCTCAGACTCATCACACTTGTTTTCTGGAACACTGCTTTCAGGTAAATGCACATCAAGAACCATGTGGATAGACAAAATATACTATCACCATCCAACTTCCACTTACGACCACAAAACGAAAAAACACAGTCAAAATTAGAAAGTCAACGCTGACAATAACAAGATGGTAAAAAGTGAATCCGTTTAATAGACATGTTCTGGTACCTCGGCAATTCGCCTTCAGTGGAACAATTCAAATAACAAAATACCATCTCCTTATATATCCAATATACCATATAATTGTCCAATTAATCAATTAACATGATAAACACACCCACTTTCTTAAAGTACCATTGCATTATGTTAGTGAACTGGTCTGTTTAAATATAGCTAACTGAGAAGAAACACATACAAATACATAAAAATGCATAAAAAAGCTTCTATCCTTTTCCCTTACATTTTTAAATAAAGACTCATACAGATGATGTTCCCCATACAAACACTATCTACATTCCGACAAATTACCTATCATTACAATGACTTATCAATCTGTATAATAGGTTAAATAACATTTCTACATTTAATGTAAGCAATTCCAAAATTCCTAAATCAGTACATGACAATAAATATCTTAGAAGATTTCAAAAAGTGACATTGCTATCTAGGTTCATACCCCTAGGATGTAATGTGTGATAATTGACTATCATTCTGTATTCCAACTTATTTAATTCCTTTTTAAAGTTGCGTAAAGAACTTCTTGGTCATGCCAACACACTAAAAATAAACCCCTCTATTCTGCCATTGTGCACAGACATAAAATGAGAAGCCACTGGGCTGTCTATGTTATTCCTCCTAATATCCCCTAGATGCTCTAGGATATGGACTTTCACTTTTCTCATAGTCTGACCTATGTACCATAGTGGCCTAACACAGTCACATCTGATAACATAGATCACCCCTTGTGAATGACAATCAAACATTTCAAAATCAAAATAACTTTTGCCATTTATCTTAACACCATGCAAATTTCTAACTCTATTACACACCGAACAGTGCCCACATCTATGCATGCCAATGTTCCCTTCTTCCTTAGGGCAATCTAATGTCTTAATGAGAAGCTCCTTTAAATTACTGTACCTGCTGTATGCAAAAGTAATGTGCCTGGGAAATAATTTCCCCACCAGGACATCATCCACCACTATGTGCCAGAACTGCCTCACAATTTTTTCTAACAACCCTGAAAAATTAGAAAACTTGGTTACAAAAAAATAACCTATCAGTCTCATCTTGATTCTGACATTCTCTATTAGATCTGTTCCAGCCAATGTGGCCTTTCCCACACAACTTACACTTGATCCTACAGAGAGCCATCTCAGAATATCCTCTAGATGATAAACTTTCCTGTGTTTCATTCATAAATGTTTCACAAAACTTGGGTTCAGAAGTATTTCTAAGAATTCTTCTAAATTCACCCTCTGGCAATGCCCTAATTAAACGAGGGGGGTGCATACTACTGGCATGCAAAATATTATTCACAGAGGTGGGTTTTCTGAAAGGTCTATGTTGCACTTCACCCTAATCTCCAATATAAAACTCTACATCCAAGAATGGATCTTCTCAGATTGACATTCCCAATTGAATTTTAGCCCATGTGCATTCCCATTAAGATCCTGCATAAACTTCAAAAATAATGATTGGTTGCCCCTACAGATGAAAATGAGATCATCAATATATCGCTTATAAAAAACAACATTATTGATGAAAAATGGGTTATGGAACTTAATTTCCTTTTCGAATTCTCCCATGTAGATGATGGCATAAGAAGGAGCAAAAGCTTCAGTCCCCTTGACTTGCAAATAAAAATCTCTCTTCCACCTAAAATAGTTATGTGTTAAACTAAATTCTAGAAGAGATAGCAAAAAGGTAGTGCAGGAGCCTTCTCCCATCATCTTTTTCATTGCTTCCAAACCCCAGCATTTGTCAATGTTGGTGTACAAAGATGTTACATCAACCGTGGCCCAAAAAAATTCAATATCCCACTTCATACCATGCAATGCCTTGCAAACATCATTAGTGTTCTTAATGTGAGATGACACCTTAACCAAGTATTTCTTAAAGTGAGAATATAAAAATTTGTTAACTCTCTCTATGTATGATCCCAGAGCAGAAATTATGGGTCTCCCCGATGGATTATTTAAACATTTGTGAATTTTGGGAATTGCATATATATAAGGATGCTTAGGTTCATTCGCCATGAATTTTTTGATATCATTTGGCTTTTAAAAATCTAAGCCTCTCCCCTTTCTCCAATAATTCACAAAATTCATCACAAAAACAGTTCAATGGATTATTAGACAACTTCTTATAAACATCTTCCTCTAACAAATCCTGAACAATACTATCGTATTGTTCCATATCCATGATAACCCATTTCTCACCTTTATCTGCTGGTCTCACAGCTATTTTGTCCAAGTTAGTTCTTAACTCCTTCAAAGCTAGCCATTCATGTTTCTTAAGATTATAATTCATCTTACCTTTACGAAACCTAAGAAATTCCTGCTCAACTCTAACACAAACTGTGTGTTCAAACACATCAATAGTTGTGGAATATTTAGGTGGCATAAAAGTACTATTAGCAGGAAAATGTGGTACAGTCATGTAGCCATAACCCGCCCCAAACCCTTCACCATTTGTTACATTCTCCTCACTGATGTGGTTTTCAAGATTAAATTCATCAAAATCATCAAAAACATCATAAATACTCACATTTAACAGATCATCACTATCAGAAACACTTGATGTTTCTAAATGCAAATATCTTTCATGTTCAGAGAAAAACACTTTCAAATTTAACTTACGAACAAACTTTTTCATATCAACAATGAGGTCTGCTAACGTAGGAAGCTTAGTGGGTATAAATTTAGTTCCTTTAAACAGACCAGTTCACTAACATAATGTAATGGCACTTTATGAACGTGGGTGTGTTTACCATGTTGATTGATTAATTGGACAATTATATGGTATATTGGATATATAAGGAGATGGTATTTTGTTGTATGAATTGTTCCACTGAAGGCGAATTGCCGAGGTACCAGAACACATCTATTAAACGGATTAACTTTTTATCATCTTGTTATTGTCAGCGTTGACTTTCTTCACCATGTGGATAGACCTCTGATTTCATCTAACTATGGTACCAATATGCTTCCACTTTCTCTTCCCCTAACTTTAGGCAGACAGACTGGTCTAGTTGAAAAATACTTAGTGGTTGTGCAGAATAACATTTATCATAGAACTTTTTATTTGAATCCTTAGCTTGATGGTTATTTTGTTTTACTGCATTGTATGGAATAATTTTCAGCTCAGGTTTCACCCTAACATTGGTATGACAGTTCTTATTTTTCTCCCAAGCTTTAATTGCGAAGGGGTTATCCTGTATCATTGTGCACTGTAGCTCAATATGACATGAGATGTCTGTGAGAATCTGGTTGTCTTAATATCTTTTTTAGCTATTTGCATTGCTCTGTCATCTTTACCATTTGACTGAGTAAAGTGAGGATGTGATGGAGTAGGACTAAAACTGTAGTCCTCAGCAAACTATTTAAACTCATTTTACATAAACTGTATAACATTGTCTTTAAATAGTCCAGTAGATCATGGATGTCTCTTGAATATGATTTTAAACGTGGTTATTATTTGCTGACTCATGGTAGCTGGTACATATATTAGCACTATTTCATAAGAGCAATAATCTACATATATGAGTTAATTTTTCCTTTAAACTCAGCAGCAAATTTTAGCCAAAGACCATATGGTAAGGATGTTGGTATTATTGTAGCTCTCTCTTTTATGAGATGGTTTATGAGCAACACATAATTCACACTTGAACGCTAAGTTAAGAATGTATTTGTTAATAAATGTACCACCACTCTGACATTTTAAATGTATTGTGAGGTTTTTATGACCTTCATGTACTTGGCATAGCATTTCAGCTAACTGTAATGAGAGTATTACTATTATGTCTTGGCATAACAACAAGCAATTATGTTCTTCTAGTTGTACTCTGACTGCATAGTACCCATGCATGAAATGTTTAGTCTGTGTCCAGCAATCTGGTCATCAACTAACTGGCAATTATTGTAGCATGCTTGAGTTTTTCTAATCCCTTTGTGGTTACAGGCTTAGTTTATTGTTTTTGGGGTCCATCTCCTTCATTCAAACATCCCTCTTAATGCCCCACATCCATCATTGGGTCTACTAGCAGTTCCAGTTCACCCCTAGACTACTGCCAATTTTTGAAGGGGCCAGCTTGGATCTTCAAAATATCCTAGGGTTGTTGGTGCTGCCATTCAATCAGCTGTTATTTTTTTGTATGACCTAACCATGTCTGCCTCCCTCTCTATGCCTCTAGTTACATTCGAGGGGTAAGCATGCAATGGCGTCATTGCAGCATATCACTCCTCTTCCATAGCAGCTCATTTATTTCCCCCCTCTGCCTCTGTCATTGGGCCATGCCTCTGATAATATGACATCCTCAACCTCCATCAGGGATCATAGGAGGAGATGCCTATATCACTGGCCTCCCCTCCAGATTGGTAATGCCCATCCCTCCTTGCTGGTCCATCAGTCGACAGAGCTGCTAATCAAAGTCAGGGTGCCTGGGCCATAGTCAGGGCTTTGGGTATGCCACCACAGTAGCTTTCTTGTTACAGGTTTAGTTTACATTTTGCTCTGTTCATACGTGGAAACATCTTCTTCAGTACTGGATAAAGGGTGGTCGTGTATAGGATTTCTGAATAACACATCTGCAACAGCTAGCTATTTTCTAAGCATGTGTATTGCTCTAGCATTGGAACATTTAATTCTTATTAGCAGTCTGTGGTGTTCGGGTGACACTTTGTCAAGATCATAGGAATTAACTAGTGGAAATAATTATTTTAGTCACTATGAAGTTTAAACACTTGACCCTAGTATATATCTAGAGAATTTCACACTTGCCCACCCACTTGCAAGGCACTCTGTTTCAATCTGCAAATATTTCATTTCAGCATCAGTTAGCATCCTGGAGCAATAGGCAGCAGGACTTGACAGATTTTCATCCATTTGGAGTAATGTTACCCCTTGGTCATAGGTACTGGCATCAGTACTCACAATTAATGGCTTATTGACATGATAGTATACTGCACAGGAACAGTTGTTAGCATTTTTTCACTCTTCTGAACACAGGCTTGAGCATTTTTCTATGACCATGGCATATTTTGTTTAACAACTTAGTTAATAGATATAACACAGTTGAAATGTCCTTGATTTTTGAGCTATGATGTTGAGAGGTATTTGAGTGGTGATGGCCTCCCCCTGTCACCAATGGGATTCCGGATCCTGGCCAAGGCTTTCACCTCCCACTTTGTGCCTTTTTTAAGCAATGTCCCAAAGACAAATCTTCCAACATAAATGATCTGTCAAAAAGCAAATTGAAGGTCATGCTACTAAATGCTAGGAGCCTTAACCTGAAAATGCACTCACTGGAGGCTCTCCTTGCACTGGAACATGCCAATGTCTGGGTGGTCACGAAAACTTGGTTCACTGCTGTGGAGAGCACCCCACCTTACCAGGATTTACCTCATTCCACACATTCTGACCACAAAATGAGGTCGGGCAGACTAAGGGTGGTGGAGTCTCTATCTTTATTAAGGATAAGCACACTTCCAGACTGGTCTGCTAGAATGACACACTAGAACTACTCCAGGTGCAACTGACAGTTGGCAAGACACCCATCAGGACACCCACTCCTCTTACCTGGATCTACTTTACTCCATCAAGGTACACCCTAACACCCTGATCCTTGGTGACTTCAACTTCTCCACGATAGACTGGGTGAACTATTCCTGCACTAATGCACTCACTCAATAATTCCTTGACTTCATCAGTTCTAATGCACTAGACCAGCTCGTCTTATCCCCCACAAGGGTAGATAACATTCTGGACTTGGTTCTCACCAACGTGGGTGACCATTGCACCACTCCCATAGTATGTTCTTCTCTGGTGAAATCAGATTATTGGACAGTTTCATTCAACATTTCTATCCCACTCAACACCCCTATCCATGATCAAGCTAAAAAACTTCTCAAAAGCTGACTACACCCTCCTAATGGAGGGTATCTGTAGCTTCACACCACCTGCCCCTCAGTGGATGCAGACAACTATGCTGAACAGTACAGTAATGCAGTATACAAGACCCATACAACTGCATGGAGTCAGCCATACCCAACAGAACTAAAACCTGCTCCTCAAGGAAACACAAACCTGTTTGGTGGGCATCCTCTATCAGCAGGCTTTACAACAGAAGGAAAAGTCAGTTGTCCAAGGGTAGAAAGGAACACATTCCAAATTGAAAAATCTCCCTCCTTAGCCTCAACATGCTAATTAGATCACTAGTGAAAACCTCTAAAGCCAATTATGAATTGAAAGTAGCCTCCAAAACAAAGAGAAACCATAAAGCCTTCTTCAGTTATGTCAGGAACCTCCATGGCAAAGCCCATGTTTGTTCTGAATTAGTTCTTAACAGTATCACTTACACTGATCCTATTGAGTTAGCCAACCTGCTAGCAGATTGGTTCAGCGCAAACTTCACCCCCTGCCCCCCAAAGGCCCTTTTGATATCCCCGATACTTGTCATACACCTCACATCTCCATAGATCAAGTGTTAAAGGCCCTATCCAAGGCAAAGAACACAGCTTCCATGGGACCTGATAGCATCCTAGGCTGTATTCTGCACCATCTCCAGCAAGAACTGGCTTTGCCATTGAGCACCCTATTCAACCACAGCCTAAGTACAAGCTTCATTCCAGCTGAGTGGAGAACTGCCATTGTCATCCCCTTGCACAAAGGTGGTGCCACTACTGAAAACTATAGGCCCATTAACTTGACAAGTCTGATCTGTAAAGCCACGGAGAGTATTATTATGGCTGTCATAAACATGGACATAGGCAATCTCCAAACACTTAACCCCACCCAGTTTGGATTTATCAAGGTCCCATCTTGAATGTTGAACCTGGTTGACTTCTTTGAGACTGTCACCAAGGCCCTGAATGAGGAAACGTCAGTATACACTGCTTAACATGACTTGGCCAAGCCCTTTGACACAATCCTCAACTCGGGCATCATTGAAAAGCTAACACAACCTGGCATAAATCCCTATCTCATCAGTTGGGTGACCAACTTGCTCATCAAGAGGACCCTCAAGTTCAAAATAGGCACCTCCACCTCTGATAGCAGACCTGTCACTAGTAGAGTTCCCCAGGGATCTGCCATGGGACCCCTATTGTTTGTCATCTACTCCTCAGAGGTCCGGGCAAAGCCAAAAGGCCTGTGGCTGACCAATTTTGCAGACGGCTATAAGATGGGTGTTGTCATTGACTCCCCAAATAATGTTAACATACTGCAAGAGGGTCTCACAGTAAGTAATGACTGGTGCCAAAGTCATAGCCATCTAGCTAAGCTCAAAAAAATGTATCACCACACCATTCAGCAAAAACCCTGCCCCTACTGATTACCACATCAATGGCAACCCCCTAAATACACAACCTGTGGTGAGAGACCTGGATACGCAGGTTGATAACAATCTTATATTTGACCATCATGTAGCGGCAGTGGTCAGAAAAGCCTTTTACTTGGTTCATTGCATAGGTAAAGGGATTGCATCCAGAAAAAAGGAGGTTATTAGCTCTCTATACTACTCCCTCATTAGACCAGTAATTGAGTATAATGCCCCATTTGGTATGTACCTCTCCAAACATCTGCACCAACTGGAAAGGTCACAGAAATATCTCAAAAAGAGAATTCATGGCCTCCGACATGTGTCCTACGAGAACAAGCTGAAATCACTATCACTCTGCTCAGTATTGTACAGATTGCTCAAAGTTGATCTGTGCCTCGCCTATAAGGCAATCTCAGACCCTGATCTACTAGAGATGGTCCATATCTGTAAGTCTAACTTCACGTGCATTACCCACTCAAAAGGCCTGAATCTGATATGCGACAGCAACAAAACCTGCTGGAGAGACAGGTTTGTCTCAAAGAGGTTGCCCATCTCTGGAATAGACTTCCCATACAAGTCAGAGTACCTCGCTGACCCTCTTCAAGCACAACCTTGATGAGTGGATGGAAAACCACAAATTTGTACCAGGGGTTCCACCAGTGAACCTCATAGATAGGGGTGACAGGTGCTGACTGAGGTTTCTTTTTAGGGATAAACTCTTGGCTAGGCTTGTAAGGGCCCCAGGGCCATTAGCCTAGAAACCTCCTATGATCTTATGTGCAGACTGCTGCATACTATATATTGACACCTGTGTGGCAGTTATGTATTTATTCAGTTGATCTTAGTTAAAAAATTGAGGTATACAGTCACAGTTGTACAAGTAGATGCAATTGGTGATCACATCTGTGTATGTATTAGTGTGTTTGTGCATGTGCATGTATCTATGGGGGCATAGATGCTCTCAGCTGTCTCTGATTTTGCAAAACATCTGTGAATTTTTGAGTCATAATTTTGGTCTGTTCCTCATAAAGTTTGTGAATGTGTTGGCAAATTAATGGGGAATGTAGTCACTAAATAATGATGACATACATCTGAGTTTCAGATATAACAGTCTTTAAAAAGGCATGCTAATGCAAATCCTGCTATTCTAACAAGTTTCTAAGTATATGAAGGTAATAGATGTTACTGATTGTGTTCTTTTGTCAACCCATTACTTTTCAGCTATTTCCTTGATTCTTGGAATAAGAGGCTATGATGTATGTAGGAGGTAGCAGCGTGTGTTGCACATCTTATTTTTGCAGCTGTTAGCTGAGAAGATACATTTCACACAGATTGTGAGTGGATGAAATTGATTGCAGTTTTATCAGTTAAACAGTCTTTATTTTGGCTTTGCAGAAGTGGAGTCAGCTCATGTGATGCCAGCTGGAATACTTTACTGTGACTATTTTTAACATAGTTGATACCTGAGATATATACATTCAATGCAGTGTACGTCAAATTAGCAAGTTATCCATATTCATTTTCACTTTCCATTATAGTCAAACATCAGCATTCTAGTCAATAAGTGCTTGTCTGTGGGAGCCTGTGGAGGATGTGTGTAACAGCAAATGATCACTGACAGAATTTCACATGGAGTTGTGCTGCCAATCTGACAGTGTTTGGTTTTCTGATTGAGACTTTATCTATGATTACTTCTGTGTGGAGTCTGAATGTACTCCCTATCTCTGTTTGAGTTTTATCCTTGTACTTTGGTTTCTTCTCCCAGCCTCTCAAGTGAATAAATATGACCCTGGCCATTTATTCTTCTACTTTCATCCCAGTCTAACACCAGAGGGGTGCACAGAGGTAACTATCCCTTTTTGAGGAGCTGGAAGGCAGGCTGTACTCAAAGACAGGAGTTATATATCCTTGCATTCGTCATCTGAGTTTATTGGGGAACTACTATTTTGTTAGCCTTGAATGTTAAGCTTTAGACACAGCTTATTTTTTTCCTTAAAGAACAAGTAGAACTGAATGTCTTTCCTTACATATGAATTTTTGTTCAGGCTATTTTTAAAACAAAAAGTTGTAAAGAAAGCTCTAAAATGCACTTCAGAATATCTAGAACCCTGTGATTTGTGTGGGTTTAATTCAGTTATGCCATGTTATGTTATGTTATGCTATGTTATTTTATCTATTAGGATTTGATTATTGGAAAGTCTGACTGAGCCATAAGAGGCTCATTTTCAGCAGAGACCTGGGGGAGAAAAGCTACATGGTTACATCCTCCAGACTTATTACAGCAGAGTCTTGAACGGGTAGGGTATTTTAAAAGCATTGGAAAAGCTAAAACATTCAGCAAAATGTGACAAAGTAAGAAACTAGTAATCTTTCTGGATGGGATGAGGCCAGGATGAGGGATACACATGGAAAGAACACAGCAGAAGTGCAGGGAGGACTAGTATACAATAGTGGGGCCTATTCAGTCCTTTGTCTAGGCCTCTATTTCACTTAAGGCTGGCCTTGTTGACCACAAGTCAGACATCTGATGTGCATATAGTTCCTTAAGTGGATATAATCAGTGGCAACATATTGAGGAAGTCTGTGGATGAAAGTGAATGACTGCATTTGTTGCTTGATTACAGCTAATGGTCATTGACCTACTATAATATCACTATCTGTGACACTCTTTGTTTGACTTTCTTCTGTCACACACTAACCTTGACACTCTTTGTGTGGATTTCTTCTGTCACACACTAACCTTGACACTGTGTGTGACTTTCTTCTGTCATACACTACCCTTGACACTCTCTGTGTGACTTTCTTCTGTCATACACTATCCTTGACACTCTTTGTGTGGATTTCTTCTGTCATACACTACCCTTGACACTCTGTGTGTGACTTTCTTCTGTCACACACTAACCTTGACACTCCATGTGTGACTTTCTTCTGTCATACACTACCCTTGACACTCTGTATGTGACTTTCTTCTGTTACACACTAACTTTGAGACTCTATGTGTGACGTTATTCTGTCACACAGTAACCCTGACACTCTTTCTGTGGATTTCTTCTGTCATACATTACCCTTGACACTCTTTGTGTGACTTTCTTCTGTCACACACTACCCTTGAGACTCTGTGGGTGACTTTCTTCTGTCATACACTACCCTTGACACTCTTTGTGTGACTTTCTTCTATCACACACACTAACCTTGACACTCTGTGTGTGACTTCCTTCTGTAATACACTACCCTTGACACTCTGTGTGTGACGTTCTTCTGTCACACACTAACCTTGACACATTGTGTGTGACTTTCTTCTGTCATACACTACCCTTAACACTCTGTGTGTGACTTTCTTCTGTCACACAGTAACCTTGACACTCTTTGTGTGGATTTCTTCTGTCATACACTACCCTTGACACTCTTTGTGCAGATTTCTTATGTCACACACTAACCTTGACACACTTTGTGTGACTTTCTTCTGTCACACACTAACCTTGACATTCTTTGTGTGGATTTCTTCTGTCACACACTAACCTTGACACTCTGTGTGTGACCTCCTTCTGTAATACACTACCCTTGACACTCTGTGTGTCACTTTCTTCTGTCACACACTAACTTTGACACACTGTGTGTCTTTCTTCTGTCATACACTACCCTTAACAATCTGTGTGTGACTTTTTTTCTGTCACACACTAACCTTGACACTCTGTGTGTGACTTTCTTCTGTCACACACTAACCTTCACACTCTTTGTGTGGATTTCTTCTGTCATACACTAACCTTGACACTCTTTGTGTGATTTTCTTTTGTCACACACTAACCTTGACACTCTTTGTGTAGATTTCTTCTGTCATACTCTACCATTAACACTCTGTGTGTGACTTTCTTCTGTCACACATTAACCTTCACACTCTGTGTGTGACTTTCTTCTGTCATACACTACCCTTGAGACCCTGTGTGTAACTTTCTTCTGTCATACACTAACATTGGCACACTGTGTGTGACTTTCTTCTATCACACACTAACCTTGACACCCTTTGTGTGGATTTTTTCTGTTATACACTATCTGTGACACTCTTTGTTTGACTTTCTTCTGTCACACACTAACCTTGACACTCTTTGTGTGGATTTCTTCTGTCACACACTAACCTTGACACTGTGTGTGACTTTCTTCTGTCATACACTACCCTTGACACTCTCTGTATGACTTTCTTCTGTCATACACTATCCTTGACCCTCTTTCTGTGGATTTCTTCTGTCATACACTACCCTTGACACTCTGTGTGTGACTTTCTTCTGTCACACACTAACCTTGACACTCCATGTGTGCCTTTCTTCTGTCATACACTACCCTTGACACTCTGTATGTGACTTTCTTCTGTCACACAGTAACCTTGACACTCTTTCTGCGGATTTCTTCTGTCATACATTACCCTTGACACTCTTTATGCGACTTTCTTCTGTCACACACTACCCTTGAGACTCTGTGGGTGACTTTCTGCTGTCATACACTACCCTTGACACACTTTGTGTGACTTTCTTCTATCACACACTAACCTTGACACTGTGTGTGACTTCCTTCTGTAATACACTACCCTTGACACTCTGTGTGTGACGTTCTTCTGTCACACACTAATCTTGACACGTTGTGTGTGACTTTCTTCTGTCATACACTACCCTTGACACTCTGTGTGTGACTTTCTTCTGTCACACAGTAACTTTGACACTCTTTGTGTGGATTTCTTCTGTCATACACTACCCTTGACACTCTTTGTGCAGATTTCTTATGTCACACACTAACCTTGACACACTTTGTGTGACTTTCTTCTGTCACACACTAACCTTGACATTCTTTGTGTGGATTTCTTCTGTCACACACTAACCTTGACACTCTGTGTGTGACATCCTTCTGTAATACACTACCCTTGACACTCTGTGTGTCACTTTCTTCTGTCACACACTAACTTTGACACACTGTGTGTCTTTCTTCTGTCATACACTACCCTTAACACTCTGTGTGTGACTTTTGTCTGTCACACACTAACCTTGACACTCTGTGTGTGACTTTCTTCTGTCACACACTAACCTTCACACTCTTTGTGTGGATTTCTTCTGTCATACACTAACCTTGACACTCTTTGTGTGATTTTCTTTTGTCACACACTAACCTTGACACTCTTTGTGTGGATTTCTTCTGTCATACACTACCATTAACACTCTGCATGTGACTTTCTTCTGTCACACATTAACCTTGACACTCTGTGTGTGACTTTCTTCTGTCATACACTACCCTTGAGACCCTGTGTGTAACTTTCTTCTGTCATACACTAACATTGGCACACTGTGTGTGACTTTCTTCTGTCACACACTAACCTTGACACTCTTTGTGTGGATTTTTTCTGTTATACACTATCTGTGACACTCTTTGTTTGACTTTCTTCTGTCACACACTAACCTTGACACTCTTTGTGTGGATTTCTTCTGTCACACACTAACCTTGACACTGTGTGTGACTTTCTTCTGTCATACACTACCCTTGACACTCTCTGTGTGACTTTCTTCTGTCATACACAATCCTTGACACTCTTTGTGTAGATTTCTTCTGTCATACACTACCCTTGACACTCTGTGCGTGACTTTCTTCTGTCACACACTAACCTTGACACTTCATGTGTGACTTTCTTCTGTCATACACTACCCTTGACTCTCTGTATGTGACTTTCTTCTGTCACACACTAACTTTGACACTCTATGTGTGACGTTATTCTGTCACACAGTAACCTTGGCACTCTTTCTGTGGATTTCTTCTGTCATACATTACCCTTGACACTTTTTGTGTGACTTTATTGTGTCACACACTAAATTTGACACTCTTTGTGTGAATTTTTTTCTGTCATAGACTATACCGACACTCTGTACCAGTTGGCTGCAGTGCCTCTGATTCTATCTTTGACCTCCACATTCAGGCATCCTTCTCGGCAGCCACCCCTCCAAGATACTTGAAGCTGTTAACTTGTTCCATAATCTTCCCTTCTATCTCAATTCTTAGCATTTTCTGATTTCCCTCATTTGCTATCATTAACACTGTCTTATCAGTATTCACTTTCATCCCATGTGTCTTCAGTTTTGCATTCCTTTAGCCCTTGCTGAAGTTCTTTTTCAGAGTCTGCCTCTAACATCACATCATCTGCATAAAGCAGCTTTGTTGATCTACTCCTTTGACCTGTTTGCTAATGTAACTCATTACCAGTATGAACAGTGGGCTGAACCCTGAAGCTCACCCACTCCTACTTGGAACCATTCTCTGAGAGCGAACACCGTTCATACTTGAGTTATTAGATCATTGAACATAGCCTACACAAATTCTACAAATGTTTCTGGAACTTCATAAAACTGCAGCATTGCCCAAATCAGCTTTCTTGGGACTTTGTCATATGCTTTATCCAAGTCTAAGAATGTCCAGTTGGATTCTGTCCTCATTTCTTGTTTCTTCTCAACTATCTGTCTCACTGCAAACATTAGGTCACCTGTGCTGCATTCTGATCAATGTTCATCGTATATTCTCTTTAATTCCTCCATTAGGCTGATCAGGGGTGAGCATTCTCAAACGATATGGTACCAGCCATCTAGTCTACCCCTGAATTTTTGTACTTTTTATATCTCTCTTATATGACTGCAAATTATTATGTTGCATGTTGGGATTGTACTATCTTTTTTAATTCTTTGTGGTCAAAACTGGCATCCCTGTTGTTGGTTCTTATTTCTGTCTACATTATTAGCATTTCTGAATCTTTGGTAAGCCAGAGGTGGACTAAGCCATGGAGACACAGATGCCAGATCCACCTCCCTGCCATAATTCAAAGTGCTTCAGGAAGATGAGGAATCTCTTCTGTTGGTTGCTCATTGTTATTTCCAAAGGAGTACCTTGTTTTAAGAGCAGTCCTGATTGTATCTCTTAAAGGAATAAAACCAAACAAATATAACAACATTTATTCTAATCAAAATGACTTCCTCAGGTAAACTCAGTGAATCCATAAAGAGAATGTTACTTAGATCCAACTGACTGATGAAACAGGAACTAACAGGGGCAGAGTGGATGCAGTTACAAAACCTTAAAGAAGTTGTTATTGACAAATAGATCTGGTATGCAACAGTCCTTGAGGTCATGAAGAATTGGCTTTCGCTAAATAACTAAACAACAAGCACTTCTCACTGGGCTATATTAATTTGTCAGTTTCTGCTGAATATGGCTTTACATTGTTTTCTGAGGATTTTATGAAGGAAATATTTCACGGGTGGTTTTCAACTCTAGTTTTGAGTTTTTTTTCCAATGTCAGTTAATTGTTGATGCATTTTAGTAGTGCAACAATGTTTACATAAGATTTTCTTTATTTTTTTTCAGTTTTGTTATATTTGTAACTGGAGCATTTCTTCCCGGGCCTCCGCTGAAAACAGGCTCTGTGGAACCTAGTCGGACATTCCCGGTCAACAAATGATAAATAAAAAAAAAAATAAAAATAAAAATAGTTTAGATAGTATTGGTCTTTTTGCCGGTAGTGTACTTCCTGATAGATTAGTTGTTTTCGGTGTTTTTATTTTATTTTTTTTATTGTTTTAACTGTTTTATTCTAAAACAAATTTAACTTTTAGGGGTGCTGATTAAGACATGCATTGTTGTTTTTTAAGGGGTGGTATACTGTTATTTTGTGTATGCTATGTGTGAAGTTACTTTTTATACTGAGTGAATGGGAGATGTAGTCTGAGCTTTAATTCATTCTTTAAATACTATTTTACTTTTCTTTAAAAGTAAGTGCAGATATGGGTTTGGGATTGCTTTTGATAGGTGTGGATAATTTCAATTTTTTGTATATGTCTGTCTTTTTGCATGTGCAGAGTGTGAACTTTTAATTTAGGTTTTAGCAAGTTGTATGCACATAGTAGGTTTAGAGGAATTTTAGAAGATTTGAAGATACCCCAGGAATGTAGATACATTTGTAATGATGTAGCAAGACTGTAGCTAATAGTTTGATAATACAGCAGGACTATAACAAAAAAGAAATGTTATGAATGGGAGTTGTGTAATAATATTAAGGTGCAATTCCAAAAGACTTGCTCTCAATGTAAGTGATTTAGGGGTAAAGTCCCTAACACCGAGAGAAGGTCTTCTGGAATCTCACTCCTGGTGTAAGCTTGTTTATAGATAGACCTTACAATGATTTACATCACTCACACTGATAGCAGGTTGTTTAGAATCAGGGCAGGCTTACACCAGAGTAAGTCACTTACACTGGACTCTGACACTAGGTTACATTCTTTTTCTGTAATTAATTTTGCTCCTCTTTTTATGTATTAGATTGAGTTTTCTTGGTAAGTATGGTAGGTTAATTTCTAGTTTACCTTTAGTTAGTGCTACTTTATTTTTTTTCTGCTTTAAAGGTTGCTTCTGTTTTATTTGAATAACTTCAATGTGGGTCTACAGGTTTAACACTTAGGATGGGTGAAGGACTGAATAACTTTGGAGAATGTTGTTGGCTTGGTAGCAGAACCCAGACTTGGCGGTTGGCTTTGAATGTGTTTTCAGTGTCTTAGATTTGTGGCAGAGATAATGTTTAGAAATCTTATTTTATCATTCTTCTGGTGAGATTTTAGTGTATATTTAGTGGTAGGTTAATCCTTGTTATTTTTCTTGTCTACTTTGATGATATTTTCATGGCTTTCTTAAAAAAGGTGCAGATTCATATACATTTATATTTGTATTTACTTATTTCTATGTGAGGGGTGTTAAGCCTATAGCGGTTAACAAGGTAAGATTTTTTATTATTTATTTGTGTGAATACTTGTTATTGTAAATATAAGTATAGATATAGGTAAGTATAAATGTAGATTTTTATTTATTCTTTTTAGAGGGGGGGTATATTTGTATCAGTTTTGGTTTGTGTGTTCTGGTTTATAGTTATATATGTCTATATTACAGTTGTGTATGATTATGTTTTTTAAGTGGCTTTGGTGTTATGTGTGTTGGTATTTGATGTATGTATGCAAAAGTGTGTTTTATGTTTTGTTGAGACTTTCCATTTTTTTATGTTACTTCACATGCAAATCTGTTTATGTTTGTTGCATATGCTGCATTTTATGTTCATTTTGTGTTGTGGTTGAGTTTGATATCTTGTGTTGCATGGTCGCATATACATTTTATTTTGGGGATATAGTTGTCATGTTTTGAGATACTTTTTGTTTCATGAGTGGTAGCATACTATAATGTGTGCTGATGGATATGTTTAGTTTAGTTATGCTTGATGGACCTGCTTTATTTACTTAATTAATTTTTCATACAGTATGCATAATTAATAGCTCAGTGTATTTGGTATGACAGTTTTTTTTCTTTTTTCTTTCTTTCTTTTTCTCAACTTGGATAGATCTCTGATCACAATGGATTATTTTCAGGTGCAGTCCAGAGAACACACAACATGCATTTGAAAATCAGCCTACACAAATAATGAATGAAGAACATAGGAACACGTTATGCAATACAGAACATACAATGATAAAAAGTGAAATGGAGTAAATAACAGTGAAAACAACTAGATCTATTTTAGAGTACCATTTGCTAAGATTCTAACCAAATAAGTTTCAGAATTCTAAGTGCTAAGAGTCACAAACAAATAAGTAGATGTACATATGAACAAGGAAATAAAATGGGAATAAAAGGAGGAGGATTAGCAAAAGTCAAGGAAGAGGTGAATGAGAGTGTGATGGAAAAGAAAACTTTGGAAAAGGATATGGAAGCTTAAAAGATTTCTTGAGGCATCCATGAAATGCATAAGAAACTATTATAGAAAATGAGTGAATGAGTTAAAGGAGTAATTGCTATATGTACTATGTCATGTCTGGAAAAATTTGCATTTGGCCTTCTTTTACAGGAACTTTTTATTTTCAGTTGGCTGGAAAGTAGGGCAGATTGAAATTTGAGATAGTGAGATTCCTAAATACAGAGGAGGGGGAAGCATGAATGAGAAGCTGTGGTCAGTATTGTGAAGTTAATTAAATGGCAGAGAAGGAAGGTAGTATCTTGTAAGATGGATGTGAAGTTGTAAGTGGGGGTTCATTTTGTAACCTTTCTTGAAAAGCAGGGTAAAGAATGCAAATTATGCAGTTTGTATATAATATAGACTAGTAAGGAGCTCCGTCTTCGTTTATTGGCAACCACTAAGCTTTGTTGAGAATTAAGCAATGATCTGTTTTTGTGGCTATGCAGATAAACATATGAATAAAATATCTTTGGGTAGCTTGGTATTTTATTCTTTAGTTCATTTTTCCGAGTTTTATTACTTTCTTGCTATGTAGGTTCTTAAAAGTAGATATAGTATGCTAGTTGTCTATTATTATGACTTTGAGACATTACATATTTATGAATGCGAAATTATGTTGTCTTTTTACAGGATGATCATTTGTTTTTGTTTTGCTTTTTTATATGTTTCTTGCTTGCTGGTTATTGTTTTTGTTTGCCCATTATTTTTTCCTAAACTTTTTGAGAAGTTGTATTTAAAGGTGGCTGACCTGTTTTGGTGTGTGTGTGTGTGTGTGTGTGTGTGTGTGTGTGTGTGTGTGTGTGTGTGTGTGTGCGTGCGTGCATGTGTGTGTGTGTGTGTGTGTGTGTGTGTGTGAATATGTTTTTTCTTTCTTTCTTCAGTTCTTATTTTTTTCTGATTTTTTTGGGAGGTGGGATTAGTTTTCTTTTTTTGTCCACAAGTTTTTGTTCAGTTCTTTCTTGTTCTATTCATTTTTTTTATATTTTTCAGTTCTTTTTTGAGGGGTGTTCATTATTTGTCTGTTGCCTGGAGATATGTTGCAACTGTGAGACTTATGATTGCAAGTAATGACTATGAATATTATGTACTGAATATTGTAATTACTTAGTGAAATTTAATGCTCACTGTAAATGTATTGATATATTATTGCAATAATTGTTTTTTGATGTGGATGATGTTTTATCATACATCTGCTACATATCTGTATTCCCTCTGATATTGCTGTGCCTTAGAGTTTATTGTATTAGGGTATACTTTGCAATGCTGAAATATTGAATTTAGTATGGATTTATGAGTTTGCTCTTTCAGTGTAAGTATTTTGAGGAACATAATATGGTTATAAAAATGTCAGCAGAAACCCATTGTTTGGTGAGCTTTTTCTTTATTATGAGTTCTTTGTTGTTATTTTTTGTTTTATCTTGATTTCTGTATGTTCAGTGTTTTAGATGTTCTGATTTTAGAAATTAGGCTTTTATGCTTTTGACTATTTTTATTGATGAGAATGAGATGTATTTTTTATATTATATTACTTTGTTTCAGTGTTTTTTTTTTACTGTTTCTGGCATTGTGTGCTTCTGTTATGCTTCTTTCAATGTTTAGTTATTTTTTTGTGTATATTGCATTTTGCTATTGTTTTATGAGACTTCTTTTTTATTTAATCCTATCATGATTTTTTTTTACTTATTATAATCTATAAAGAAGTAGATTTGCCTTCATTTGTTTAATTTTGCTAGGATGATTTAGTCAGTCTAAGAATATTTTTGATGATATAATCAACCTATACATTTTTCATATTTTTCAATATTTACTCTCTGCTTATTGAGCCCAATTGAGCAAAACCCTACTTGTGAAAACTCTGTGGTAGTCTTTGATATGTATCCTGCATGAAGGACAGGGCTGGCTTTCTTTGCTGCCTGTAATTAACACAGTAGTGTTTGATGAACTATCTGTTTATCTATCTAATCTATCTATCTATCTATCTATCTATCTATCTATCTATCTATCTATCTATCTATCTATCTGTCTATCTGTCTGTCTCTCTGTCAGTATATCTGCCTTTCTGTATAAATGTTTGTGTGTGCCATATGCCATATTGTTTTAACATTACAACAGTATTTTAGAGCAGAATATCAAAAGAATAAATAGAGCCATTATGTCTTTAAAACTGACAATGCTACCCAGTGGTTTGATTTTAAAATTCCTTATTTTTGTTTTTTGTTTTTCATTTGAAATGTTTATTGGGAGATGGTTCCAGCAGGATAGCCTCACTCAATAAAGTGTCTTTATGGTTTGTATAAGCCAACGTCAGTTCACTCTATTAATGAAGCATCCTGTTCTCACGTTCTTAGTGATAATAGTTTGGGCAAAATCTCAGTTTCCTTGCCAGAGGTATACAGTGATTTTAGTTAGGCAACTACATCATTAGGGTGGTGGTAAGTGAGACAGTGAGTTTGCTTTTTGCATATACATGTGATAATGTCCCCAACCTCAGGTAAAGAAAAAAGTGACAAATCTTTTTAAGTGTTGTTTGTTGTATGCTAATAACAGTATAGGAGTTAAGGGTGTAGCAGACCTTGTCATAAAATATGGATGCATGATTACTCTGACTGCCCCCATTGTCCCTGATACACTGTTATCTACATATGCACCTAGGGAGCCATGCATGTATACTGCCTTACCTTACTGACATCATATTTCTGCTGTGCCGCCATACCATCCTGTGCCACTGTATTGCTGCCATGTGTTCATTGTTTAACTCCTCAGACACCTGCAATAGACACATACAAAGGTCCATGACACATCTGTCATTCTGTAACTCTACCATCAGTCTAACATCATGCAACAAAGAAACAGAAAGTTTTATATGTAGTCATGACACAATACAGCATACAATACTTGTAGTGGCTCACAATAACTGCCATGGCAAAATAATATTGCACTACACAAGTACATGCAAACTAATATAGTCATCCTGTGCATCAGACATATTTGCATTTCCCTGCATCAATATCATGGGAGGGATGTGGTACAGGTATAATCACATGCACATGGTGTGGTGTGGGGTGGCCAGAGGTCTAGGCTGTACCACACAGGTGACAGCATGCGTGTGAGTCAGGAAGGGGTGTGGGTTAGATGGGCCATGGAGAGGCTCCGTGTGTGTCTGTTGGTGATCTGCATGTGATAGTGGTGCTTGAGTGTATGTGCATGCACACAGTTAAGCCCAGTCCTAGCTCTACACGTGTGTATGTTGGACAGCTGTGGACTATATATGGTATAGTGGATAGTTCACTGTCTCTGGCCATGAACACGTGAACTGGCTCTGCCAGGAGTAGCACTGGCACCACCATATCCAAGGCCAGATGTGGTGCTAGTACCTGATGGTGACTGAAAAATGCTGGGGCTTTGTCCCCTATGGGATCACCCAGGACCATGTGCCATGGCTTGCCACATTATGGTGTGGACAGCACATTTCCTTCTGCAGTGCTGTAGGTACTTCCAGTGCAGGAGTTTGACTGTGCACAGCCATGTGGACTCCCAGCAGATGGTGTTGCTGACCTTCATCCACATGTATGATGCCCAACTCCAACCAGATGTTCCAGCACAGACATTGTCCGGTCAAAGACAGACACAGTCTCAGCCCACCATCTGTCCATAACAGGAGGAAACTGATCAAGGGTGTCCCCAATGTGGTGGAGGCAGTCACAGATGTCAGACAATGCTGCATCCATAACCCTAAGCATCCATCTGGTGTTGTGTTCAGAATATGCCTGTGCCTCCATGATGAACCAAAACATGGGCAAGTGACTCATGGTGTGACACCTGCAACAAGTGGTGGATGGACAGCAGTCCTTCTCTGAGCACCCCTATCAGTCCACCTGTGTGGGGCCTTCTCCATATCACTGGCTATGGCCAGTGTCTATGCTCACTGAAACCATAGTTGTCACACTGACCTGTTTGAAGTTGCTGCCCTCTGAATGTCCAATATCTGTGGCCTCTGGCGACTGGGTATGTGCGGGCATACTGACTGTTTGTGGTGACAATGGAGGCAGAAGGGGGATGTCAACCCTTCACAACTTCACAACTTCATTACAAGTCCCACATCTTCACATCTCTGCTCCCATGCACAACAGACAAACTCACAGCAACATACACAGACAAGTCAGGCCTATTATAACATGCACTTCAGCTGCATCCAGTTAACATTGCCAGTACAATACACCTGTAAGGTATGCAATATGACAGTGTATGTGATAGAACTAGACATAAAACTCAGTGCACCTATATTGAGAATGATAGGACAGTAGTAGTATCACTGCCTCAGGTATGTACAATGAGTTTTGGCCTTTGACCCCCCCCCCCCATTAATTATGGCTTTGTCCTGAGTTCTTGCTGTTGGAGGTTGACAGGTATGTTAGGCATAGCTCTCAACCAAACAGGGACACATGTCAACAGAAACAAGGACTTAGCCAGAGTACATCAGGGACATTCAGGGTCAGTTTTACAATGTTAGAACTAATTATATGAGACATGGACAGAATGAAAGGAAGTGAATTACAGTACATTGTTTGACATTAAAGCAGTGTACATCCTCCCTTATTGTCACGATGCACTACATATAATCCACTAGCTTTCCTACAACAGCTGACCATTGTAGTTGGGACTGACAAGGACAGAACTGAGATGTGATTGAAATCAGGGACAGCTGACAGCTAGGTGTAATATGGCAGAGTATCAATGACATGTCATCACCATAGATCTAAGACAGGCTTACTGCTGTAATCTCTATTCCCCATACCTCCATCCTCCATCTGAATCCTGTTGTATGGAGAAATCTGTTACATACCTGGTGGAGTGCAGTACTCCTTTGCTAAATTTTGCTTCCAGTAATCTTTTGATAATACAGTCTCTGTGTAAGTTAAGTCTCATACAGAACTGTTCCCCAAAACCAGCTGCTTGCCTTTGTAAGGTACTTTTCAATTGCAGGTAATTGCCTCTGAACCACTCTGTGGCTCAGACTTGCTATCTGCAACCAGAACAGCTGTATTGCACTATCATTATCCAATGACATGCTACCACAGTGCAATATATAAGGCTTTCATATAGGCCTGCACCCTGTCTTAGTTTTTGAGATGGACATTACTGAGGTGTGAAGACTACAGCATCTCAGAGGATAGGTACAAGCACCATCCACTGTAGAAATGTATGACTTATGTCTGCAGTTTTGGGTCATATGTTTGGTCAGTGTCCCATACCCTTGTGATCATCTGGCAGTGGACTGGCAATCATTCTGGGTTGAGATAAGTAAGGGAAGAGACACATTTCTCTGTGTCACACTGCATACCAGTCAGACTAATCATGCTACTGCAATAGCTGTTATTCTATCAACTTACTATCTTTGTAAGGGCAAACTGTTAAACATGTCCCTATCTGTGGGCCTTTGCCCCATCCCCTCATTAGGTATGGCTGTGTCTAGATACCTTGTTCTAAGGGGTTGAGATGTATGGTAGGTTTTTAGCAGCTACCTTTACATACAGCTGTGTATGATACAGGCTGCAGCAACATATATGGGGAGTGTGAACACTTTGGTGGACAGCAAGCTTTATATGTAACTGTGACAGCTGTGTCTTGTTATGGCAGTACCAGGACAAGGGTATTCTATACAGTGCATGTACTTAAGTCTGTTGTGCAACAGTGTGACTAATAGACTAGTAGGCAACATATAGATAGGCTATAAGGATATGTGCATTGTGTCTCTGCTTGCAGGTCTTTGTCTTGCAAAATTGGGTAGCAGTTAATTAACTAGCAGTAACCTGTGGGGAGTAAAATTGCATGACTCAGTCATTGCTTGCTGTCTGCACAATAATGTAATTGAAGAGCGACACAAGACTCGATTCAAACCCAGGACTGTGTGTGGCAAAATGTACTGCATGTAAGGCATTTAACAGAATTAGTTACTGAGACACTGCAAACACATGTGTATTTACAGGAGATATGTGCACATATACAGACTGTGAGAAACATTTATATATCCATGAGTATGTGTGTGGCTTTATATGGCTGTATTTCTGCTCCCAGGTCCTAGTTGTACATGTGTTTTGCCATTGCTGCCTTAGCAGGTGTCTTTCCACAAGTTGCTGATAAAAGGGTGCATACACCTGCTATCACAGGCCTCACTTACATCTAGTACTATGTCTTCATTATTATTTGTTATTGCACCAGAGTCCAGGGTACACTCACAGTTTTCACATTAGCTTTTTATTTCAGTTACATGCATAATGTCTGTAAGTAGCAAGAAGTATGTTTTCCTGGAAATAACTTTTAATGTAAAGCCTCTGTAGTGTGGTAGGTTAATGCAGTGTGCTGTATTTGAGACGGTCCTGGGTTTGACACTTGGCAGAGGTGATTTTTTCTACATGTGAGTTACAATGTAATAGACACATATAGATATTAAAGCTCTTTAAAGCTTATTTAAGCTGAGCTAAGCAAAGTGGTATAGTGCGCTGTGCCACACTGCTCTGTGCAAATCTGCACAAACCCACTCAAACCCCACAGAGAGGGGTGAGGACAACATAAATGTGTTGTCAAGCCAATTGGACCAAATTGGTTGTGTCCAGTGGGCATGTGTGTGAAATGGAGAGCTATATATGGGGTGATTTTTTTTTTATGGGGCAGGTTGGTGCCCATTTTTTTTAAGGAGAGAGTGGAATGTTGGGGAAGGGACATAGGTACATGTTGGAAGGTAAGTTGGGTAGGAGAGAATGCAATAGCAGATGGACAAGACAGACAAGACAATAGACAGGGGCAGTGTGTGTGACATGTGGGGGTAAACACCTTGGACAGCAAGGGTGTTATGGAATCAGAGTCACATGTGTCTCCAGTCAGCAGCAGTGTGACTGACATCCCCACCCATGGGCAGTCAGCACTGCTCCTTCACTGCCTTGAAGGTAGCTGTGCTGGAAGCTGGGTACCAGGGCCAGCCTGCCCCCACCAGGTTGACCAGTGTGCTCTCAATCTGGTGCAGGTAACATTCATAGGTTTGATGGATGATCCTGCACACCATGACCAGAAGTTCCTGTTGGGTGACTGCAGACACTCCACCACCGCTCCCGGGGGAGGCTGGGCCCTGTCTCCTGAGGTGGTTCCACCCAATACTGCAGGTGGTGCAGAAGCATTGGAGGGGACACCACCGGCCTGGGTCCCAGACATTCTAGGACCAGGTGCCATGGCCGTCTGAGGCAATGTAGGTGGGTCACCAGGAACCAGCCTACCCTGATGTGCTGTGGTGATGGAGGCATAGCAATAAGTATAGCTTAGTTATGAACAAAACATAGTTAATAATAACAGCATGGCAGAACAGTGGAAATAACCTAGTTACATGCCAATGCATATTATGTGAAACACAACAATACATGACAGATCAGTCAGTATGTTAACAGCATGCCAGTAACAGTTACAGCACAACACCAACAAAATTGGTAATTCAACAAGATATGTTAATATGCAACCATTATAATACATAACAATAATAATACACATGCCCACAATACAGGTAATTTAACAACAAATGTGAATGGCTCTAGGTGATTTGGTCATGTAAACAGTAAACCATAGCCAGTGGATAGCAATACCAAAGAAATGAAGATAAGGGGTCGGAGGAGAGAGAGAGAGAGAGAGAGAGAGAGAGAGAGAGAGAAAACAGTCCATTATCACCATTAGAGGCTATTTACTTGACAACAGTACTACTATCTACTCTATGAGTCTGTCCTTTCTTTATGTGTACAAGTCCCCTATAGCTGCTATGGCAGGTACATGCCTCTCAAGCTATTTGCGTGGGACAGTATGGGCCAATCAGTAACAATTGCAGGTACACAACTACAAAGAACATTGGCACATCAGGTGGACCTATATAACTACCAAGTTGTACTGTGGGCTGATGTAATTATACTTTGCAATTTAGGTAATCATTCTGATGGCAATCCTTTGACAGATGGATTATGCACAACAAGTTACATTATGTGACAGTACAGAAACTGAACAACTATCATGCCTTGCTTGCCAGGCATGGGGATAGAACCCAATAGCAGTGACTGCACAGATCATCTGCATGGAATGTATGAATTGGTTGCAGCAACTTTGAACAGACACTCCAGGCATACAGCCATACCAAGATTACATGTTATTTATTTCATTTTATTTTATTATTATTATATTTATTTCCTTTGTGTTATGCTCTACTTTCACATTCTGGCTAATGATTTTAGCAGTGTTTGACATCTAAACACACAATTATTTGCTCATAATATGGGCTACCTCGCCCATTTACCTGTAGTTCCTGTGAAGATAGAATCTGTAAACATTACATGATTGATACTGTAATATTTAGTGCTACGTTGCACTGGATTCAAACCCTGGTCTGTTTGTGGCAAAATGTACTACAGACAGAGCATTTAACAAACTGAGCTACAGAGTCACTGCCGCTGCCAACTACTGACTGACTGATATTTACCTAGAGCTCACATGGAACCAATATATGACCTGGTAGTACTACATAGTTGTATATTAGACTGCAGTGACAGTAGAACACACATGCATGAAATACAAGCATGACAGAGATTGTAGGTAATTTATACATTAGTATTTAGACTGCAGGTGTACACAATATATTGTTATTGGTTTAAAATAACTGTGAAGTCAACAAACAACATCAGATCATGGAGTGGGCTACCTCACCCATAATCCTTGCTTACCTGCTCTTTGTGGATAACAGAGCATTATGTGGACAATATTGGCCTAGAAACAGCCTTGAACATACTGTATGTGTTAAATAAGACATCTGGCTGCCATTATATTTGCATGTTCTAGCTATTACGGTGTTATAATTGACTGAAGCACCTTACCTTGCAGCCTGAATGCATAGAGTTGTACTGCAATGGCTAAATCAAGACAAACCTGATGTACACAAATTACCTTGGTGTTATTAGTATCGGTTTCTGTGTTATCGCAGAACAGTCGGCATTATTCATTTCTTGACAACAGCTCTAATTTCACACTTACTGCACTACATAGTATATACTTTAATGCAGCTTCTGGTACTGTTTTGAGTTTTTATTGAACAACAGTTGTCATTATTCAGGTCTTGCAATACATCTCTACTTCCACAGTTATTGCACTACAGACTTTATTGTATATACGTTAATGCAGGTAATGATATTGTTTCATGTTTTTATTGCACTACAGTTGGCATTATTCACTTATTGTACTACTCTACATACCTTATTGTAGGTAATGCTTTACTCTTTCTTGCTTATTTCACTTAGCATAATATATCCATACTCACTACACTTCACAGCACAACCTGGCCAAGTACTCAGCATGCCCCTTGAGGTTTGAGCCCTCTCCTCTGCAAGTTTTGGTAGAGAAGCACAACATAATGCATACCTGTTTAGCAGACATTCAGATTAGATATTGGTGAAACAGAGGTAAAAGTACTTACATACATGTGGGACATTCCCTGTCTGAAATTCTTGGACCCAGGTGTCCAAGAGATCCCCCTTTCATCTTTTCAGGTTATCATGGTGGTAATGAATCTGCTCACATGTGCAGGGGATACAAGTTGCACTAATGACTTCCCTTGTCAGCTGGTCCCCGACCTCTGCCTTCTACTCTGAGCCTAGGTAACCTCTCTGCAGGAGCTGGTCTTCATGTTTTTATACTAGCAGTCCGCCATGACCCTGGACTCCAGAATGCCCCAACATTGCACCTGAAAGTGTGAACCTTCACCAATGCCTGCCATAGTATCCTTCACAAACAGAACTCCAATGGATTATGTTGTATTTCTGCCTACTGGACTTAATATATCCTGTTTTCCATCTCTTACACACTATCGGGCAACATTTAAAAATGTGGATCACTGCTTAGCAGCACGCAAACCACCATAGCTGAGCTGAGCAGTGTGAAAACTCAAAGATCCATATGCTTAGCAGTGCTTAGCTGTGCACAAACCAGCTAGGCAGACCAAGCAGTGCATAAACATTTTCAGCCGTTATTGTGTTTATTCAGTGCTTAGCAGGTCTTAGCAGAGCTTACTGGAGTGCAGATGCCAGAATTTAAAAATAATTGGCATAATTTGTATTTCAAAAAGAAATACTTATTTTCCCTTCCATGTATTCAAACTCTGCACCTACTTCTCATGAGGCTGTATCTCTACCTATTTAGCAATGAGGATATGTGGAATGCTGCTATACCTTTACATATACCTCTAAGATGCCTATAAGCACTGCTGAGCACCTTGCCACCCTGCTCAGCTATGCTTAAACATGACCTTTAAATAAATTAATTGCATCTGGTTTCTATTTTTAGATGTCTGGCAGGTGTCCTGGTGCAGTAACTTTGCTGCTGTCCAAGTCATGCTGCAGAAACATCCTTTAAAAAAAAAACACTTTCCGCAATACAATAAACATTGACATACTACAATTAGACAGTGCAGGAGTGGCTTACTCATCTGCAGACACAGTTGGCACTACATTCCCTACACTAATTTAATAACTGTGTTCCTTGGCTCTCCTTTGGCAACCTGCCATGATTAAAATGCATGGCACTCTGCTGAGCGGGAACCATGTAGACGGGCATGATAACATTCTGTGTAGGCTCTACACTGTGCCTACATGGATTTTAATAAATCCCGGGGATTGACTTTAGAATTGTGTTTATTGCATAACTTATTTTTGAACTTGTATTCTGAACAAGTGCTGCACAATTTTTATGGTTCCTATTCTTGTGACTATGCTACCAATTTTAGCAACAGGATATACATATATATATATATATATATATATATATATATATATAGCTATATTTACACACACTCACACACACACACGCACACACACACACACACACACACACACACACACACACACACACACACTCACACACACTCACACACATACCGTATTTCTCCGTAAATAAGACCTAACCAGAGAATAGGGCCTAGCATGGTTTTCCAGGGTGGTCATGATTTCAGCCCTACCCCAAAATTAAGCCCCAGTTAAGATCATCAACAACACACAATGGAAATGTTTAATTATAAAATAATAATATTATTGACACCTGTTGACTGAGGTTATCATACTCTGCTCACCATTTTCAGACCATTCAGACACCCAACTTCTTCTCTTTGCAGAAAGTCATAAGATTCTTTTCCCCGGAGTCCTCCACAATTCTTACTGTAACCCTAATCCTCACTCACACTTGACAGTTGAGATCCTTGGCCCATAAACACTGGCAAGTGTACTTTGATTGGTCAAATTGCAGACAACGCACGTAAAATGTGTGCATTTGATAATGAACGGGTGTGGTTGTGTCTTCTTAACCATTGCCATTTTGTGTTGCCACTCCTGTTTCATAAGTCTTCAATTAACCCCCCGAGACAAGATGAGTGCAAAAAAGAAAGAGCTATTCCATCAAGTACAAAAAAGGAATCATTGTGGACTCCCGGGGAAAGAATTTGATGGCTTTCTGCAAAGAGAAGAAGTTGGATCTCCGAATAGATCGAAAATGGCGAGCAGCATACAATAACCTCAGTTTGGCCAATGAGGGAAATGCTAAGAAGTGCAAGTGTGGATCAGGTTGGCAACCATTATTTCCTGAGCTGGAAGACATCATCTGTGAATGGATTGCTAACAGGAGAGCAAAGGCTTTGGTTGTGTGTAGGGCTGATATTCAAGCATTTGCCCTTGCAATGGCACCACAGTTAGAAATATCTCCAGAAGAATTCAAAGCATCACAACATTGGCTGGATGGCTTCCTTCAGAGATATGAACTGTCTCTAAAAAAATCGACAACACTGTTCAAGCTAGAAGATACTGAAGTTATTAAACGTGCACTTGCATTCATGCCCTTTGTTGATGACATCGACTTTTCTAAATACCAACTCTCCAACATGATTGCTATGGATGAAACTGCAGTGTTTATGGACCAAGGATCTCAAACAACAATTGATTAGTGGGGTGTTTTATCAATCTACATTCCCTCCACTGGTTACAAAAGTACACGTATTACATGTATTTTGGCAATTTGTCTAGATGGAAACAAAACCTTACCTCTCATCATTAGTAAGGGCAAGAAAGATAAGACTGAACATGTTTCTGGCATTTACATTCTTGAAACTGAAAAAGCCTGGTGCACACAAGCAGTTATACGTATGTGGGTCGATGTAATTCTGCCACTTGTTTTGTAAGGTGGTGAAAGAGGTCTACTAGTCTAGGATTCAGCCAGCACTCACTGTGCTAAAGTCATGAAGAACTCCCTTGCACAGAGAAGAATAGATCAAGTAATGATTCCCACAGGAATGACCGCCTATCTCCAGATTCTTGATACTGCAATAAACCAGCCATTCAAGAACTATTTGCACATGGAACTCAATGACTACATTGAAAATAGAATGGAGAGAAAATAAGCATGGAAACTTTGTGAAGCCTATCCTGCAAGAGGTCGTGACTTGGGTGAAGAATTCATGGGATAAAATCACTGACAGCTGTGTTGCCGATGCACTACAAGCAGGCTACATGCACAAGCAGTGCTCAATTAAGGTGAGCTCTATTGCTAGGCATGACAGATTGGGGCCAATGGTTCCCCCTTTCATCTTTTCAGGTTATCATGGTGGTAATGAATCTGCTCACATGTGCAGGGGATACAAGTTGCACTAATGACTTCCCTTGTCAGCTGGTCCCCGACCTCTGCCTTCTACTCTGAGCACAGGTAACCTCTCTGCAGGAGCTGGTCTTCATGTTTTTATACTAGCAGTCCGCCATGACCCTGGACTCCAGAATGCCCCAACATTGCACCTGAAAGTGTGAACCTTCACCAATGCCTGCCATAGTATCCTTCACAAACAGAACTCCAATGGATTATGTTGTATTTCTGCCTACTGGACTTAATATATCCTGTTTTCCAGCTCTTACACACTATCGGGCAACATTTAAAAATGTGGATCACTGCTTAGCAGCACGCAAACCACCATAGCTGAGCTGAGCAGTGTGAAAACTCAAAGATCCATATGCTTAGCAGTGCTTAGCTGTGCACAAACCAGCTAGGCAGACCAAGCAGTGCATAAACATTTTCAGCCATTATTGTGTTTATTCAGTGCTTAGCAGGTCTTAGCAGAGCTTAGTGGAGTGCAGATGCCAGAATTTAAAAATAATTGGCATAATTTGTATTTCAAAAAGAAATACTTATTTTCCCTTCCATGTATTCAAACTCTGCACCTACTTCTCATGAGGCTGTATCTCTACCTGTTTAGCAATGAGGATATATGGAATGCTGCTATACCTTTACATATACCTCTGAGATGCCTATAAGCAGTGCTGAGTACCTTGCCACCCTGCTCAGCTATGCTTAAACATGACCTTTAAATAAATAAATAATTAATTGCATCTGGTTTCTATTTTTAGATGTCTGGCAGGTGTCCTGGTGCAGTAACTTTGCTGCTGTCCAAGTCATGCTGCAGAAACATCCTTTAAAAAAAACACTTTCTACAATACAATAAACATTGACATACTACAATTAGACAGTGCAGGAGTGGCTTACTCATCTGCAGACACAGTTGGCACTACATTCCCTACACTAATTTAATAACTGTGTTCCTTGGCTCTCCTTTGGCAACCTGCCATGATTAAAGTGCATGGCCCTCTGCTGAGCGGGAACCATGTAGACGGGCATGATAACATTCTGTGTAGGCTCTACACTGTGCCTACATGGATTTTAATAAATCCCGGGGATTGACTTTAGAATTGTGTTTATTGCATAACTTATTTTTGAACTTGTATTCTGAACAAGTGCTGCACAATTTTTATGGTTCCTATTCTTGTGACTATGCTACCAATTTTAGCAACAGGATATATATATATATATATATATATATATATATATATATATATATATATATATATATAGCTATATTTGCACACACACACACACACACACACACACACACACACACACACACACACACACACACACATACACACACACATACTGTATTTCTCCGTAAATAAGACCTAACCAGAGAATTGGGCCTAGCATGGTTTTCCAGGGTGGTCATGATTTCAGCCCTACCCCAAAATTAAGCCCCAGTTAAGATCATCAACAACACACAATGGACATGTTTAATTATAAAATAATAATATTATTGACACCTGTTGACTGAGGTTATCATACTCTGCTCACCATTTTCAGACCATTCAGACACCCAACTTCTTCTCTTTGCAGAAAGTCATAAGATTCTTTTCCCTGGAGTCCTCCACAATTCTTACTGTAACCCTAATCCTCACTCACACTTGACAGTTGAGATCCTTGGCCCATAAACACTGGCAAGTGTACTTTGATTGGTCAAAGTGCAGACAACGCACGTAAAATGTGTGCATTTGATAATGAACGGGTGTGGTTGTGTCTTCTTAACCATTGCCATTTTGTGTTGCCACTCCTGTCTTATAAGTCTTCAATTAACCCCCCGAGACAAGATGAGTGCAAAAAGGAAAGAGCTATTCCATCAAGTAAAAAAAAGGAATCATTGTGGACTCCCGGGGAAAGAATTTAATGGCTTTCTGCAAAGAGAAGAAGTTGGATCTCCGAATAGTTCGAAAATGGTCAGCAGCATACAATAACCTCAGTTAGGCCAATGAGGGAAATGCTAAGAAGTGCAAGTGTGGATCAGGTTGGCAACCATTATTTCCTGAGCTGGAAGACATCATCTGTGAATGGATTGCTAACAGGAGAGCAAAGGCTTTGGTTGTGTGTAGGGCTGATATTCAAGCATTTGCCCTTGCAATGGCACCACAGTTAGAAATATCTCCAGAAGAATTCAAAGCATCACAACATTGGCTGGATGGCTTCCTTCAGAGATATGAACTGTCTCTAAAAAAATCAACAACACTGTTCAAGCTAGAAGATACTGAAGTTATTAAACGTGCACTTGCATTCATGCCCTTTGTTGATGACATCGACTTTTCTAAATACCAACTCTCCAACATGATTGCTATGGATGAAACTGCAGTGTTTATGGACCAAGGATCTCAAACAACAATTGATTAGTGGGGTGTTTTATCAATCTACATTCCCTCCACTGGTTACGAAAGTACACGTATTACATGTATTTTGGCAATTTGTCTAGATGGAAACAAAACCTTACCTCTCATCGTTAGTAAGGGCAAGAAAGATAAGACTGAACATGTTTCAGGCATTTACATTCTTGAAACTGAAAAAGCCTGGTGCACACAAGCAGTTAAAAGTATGTGGGTCGATGTAATTCTGCCACTTGTTTTGTAAGGTGGTGAAAGAGGTCTACTAGTCTAGGATTCAGCCAGCACTCACTGTGCTAAAGTCATGAAGAACTCCCTTGCACAGAGAAGAATAGATCAAGTAATGATTCCCACAGGAATGACCGCCTATCTCCAGATTCTTGATACTGCAATAAACCAGCCATTCAAGAACTATTTGCACATGGAACTCAATGACTACATTGAAAATAGAATGGAGAGAAATAAGCATGGAAACTTTGTGAAGCCTATCCTGCAAGAGGTCGTGACTTGGGTGAAGAATTCATGGGATAAAATCACTGACAGCTGTGTTGCCGATGAACTACAAGCAGGCTACATGCACAAGCAGTGCTCAATTAAGGAGAGCTCTATTGCTAGGCATGACAGATTGGGGCCAATGGTTCTACAGAAAATAGAGTCGCAAGAAATTCCGGCCAGAATTTGCGGGTTGGAGACTTATGACAATGTTCCAGAAGAAGATGTCATAACTGTATTTGAATAACTTTTCTGTTATCGGGGCAACAGAATGGATTGCTTCTGCTTTCATCTGCCAGCAAGCTCTTGTCAGTTTTTTGACTTTATTTTATTAAGGTAACGTTTAATTATCAAGGGGTAATTACAAAGTAAGGCCACTAGTTCCCAGACTTCATTTTTATGACTTTCCATCATTCTTCTTTTATGGTTTGGGTAAGGAATAAAGAAAGCATCACCACTCAAAAAGTGGCAGATATTCACCTGTTTTATTCCCCTCCTCCAATACACATGTATTGAGACTTTTCTGCACTTTCTGTTAAGCATGAAATATTGCACTGTGAAAGCCAAGGTGTAGATATTCTGAAGCTGAAATATTTGTTGCACTGTTTATGTAGAATTCTCAAACAACTGTTAACATGTTACCTAGAACTGTTGCCCAATAACGGAAAAGTACCAAATAAATGTCAATTTGTGTACATGAATAAATGTCAATTTGTGTTCATGAATAAATGTTGATTTTTGTACATGAATAAATGTTGATTTGTGTACATGAATATATGTCAATTTTTGTACATGAATAAATTTAGATTTTTATTATATTTTATTAGACGTTTTGACTGCATTTAGTAAATAGTAATGATTAGGATAGAATATATTTATATATACATTTTTATGATATTCATGCATTTTGTTTTATATATATATATAAAATAAACACTGTGCACTAGAAGAATCTTAATTATATAAATTCAGACTTCTTTTAGGCGTAGTAATTAATACTGAGCTAGTAGAAAGGAAATAAAAACTCAGACACTGAATAGATGATTAAGCAGCGAAAGCTTAATCATCTATTCAGTGTCTGAGTTTTTATTTCCTTTCTACTGGCTCAGTATTAATTACTACGCCTAAAAGAAGTCTGAATTTATATATATATATATATATATATATATATATATATATATATTATATGAGATTTTGAGAATATTTATGACTTTAATTAATAAGTTTACTAGTGTTTTATCTTTTCTTGGGTTAAATTCTGTATTAAGAGTATATCACTTTAAATCACCGAATTTAGATGGACATGTGACTTTTAGTGGGCTATTTAAATGCCTGATTATTTTAACTTGTATTTTTACCTGATGAGGTCCTATAGGTAATGAGATGAAAGTGCTTATTTTATGGTATTAAAGTAATTTATACAGAGCCTTTTTCAATAGTTGTGGTGTTCTTTTGTGGATTTGCTTGGTTTCTTGGTCCTTGTTTGTTTTTGGAAATTTGCTATATATATATCTGTCTTTGTTGGTTAAGGAGAGCTGTCCTATTATGATATTAGTCTGGGACCTTTGAGATAAGGCTTCAGTCTTGTAGGGTCTAATCAGGGAAGGTAATTGATTCACACAAAACAATAATACCAAGAGAGGAGGATCCAATACAAAACAATAATTTATTGAGTGCTTTTGTCCCTTCATTAGAAAAAAAACACTAAAAACATATTCTACTTAAATAGTCTGTTATAAAATCATTGGATAGTAAATTAGTTAATGCCCATTGTTAAAGTTACCATGCACAAAATAAAACTGTGATGCATGAAGTAAAATATAAAATGTAATATAAAATATAAAATATGTGTATGCATGAAATTATATAAAATATATATCTATTAGGAAAAATAACAGATATTTATCACAAGTAACTACAATTTCTTAGCTTTAATATGAAGTAAAGGTTGAACTAATATATGTTCATTCAAGCCTTGGGGGAAGGTGTTAGGATCTAACCTGATCTAATGCTTCAAAACAAAGTCATGGTGGGTTAACTGACACACAGCTCAGAAAACTAAAATCCAACAATATCAGAAAGCAGGTCAGACCATGGCTGATATGGTAAAAACACAAAAGTATTTAATAAAATATTGCACAAAATATATAATAAAAGAATGTTGTTGTATCTTTCGGCTTTTCCCGGTTAGGGGTCGCCACAGCGGAACTCTGGTCCGCTAATGATTGGCAGTAGATTTTTACGTACCGAGTTGCCAGCCCTGATGTACAACCTTCAACGAAGGTACACCCATTCACGCATGTCTCCACACAGAAGACACTTTTAGCTGAGAATCGAACAGGACAATGTCTTACTGTGAGGCGACAACGCTACCGCAGCACCACCACCGCAGTCATATAATAAAAGAAAGTAATGGCCTCAAATAGATGAAACGGTTATCACTTTCACATCAAGTAATAATGTTTCTTTAGACCATACAATTTGATACAATGTAACCACTTAAAAAGACAATTCTAAATAACCAGTAAAATCTCATTTACATAAACACCTAGATCTAAGAATGTGTTTAAAGGCACAGTATCATTTATACCAAATCCTTTGTCTGATTGCACTGTAATGATCCATTTAACTTTTGCTGTTTCAGTCCTTTTTATAATATCTACCAACCATTTGAACATGTATACAAATTGTATTACCTGAAAAATAAATGTAGAACAATTAACATTCGCATTAATGCGTCTGGCTAAAGTGTTTGCAAATTAAAATTCTAGTAGGCACAAATTAGAATCATTTATGAAACACAGAAAAATCTTCTCTAGTAACAGATTTGCTTGTGTAATTAAAGATATTGTAACCTTTGTAGGACAGCACTATCACATTCTCTCCAGTGGTCAGTACCTCCTTGTCCCTCCTGACTTCCTGGGGTAATATTTCTCCTGTGGTGCTGGATAGGATGTGGACGTGTTTGGATCTGGATCCAAGATCGGTTTGAATTGACTGGCCAAACATTCTGACCTGCTCAGAATCAGAAAATCCTGCTGGGCAGAGGTGGAATGAGTGTAGTACACATTAGATGTCTCATCTAAAAAGCTCCCCAATACAACTTCAGAACACAAATCACCTGGACTTTCAGGAAAAATTAACATGTGCTTGTGTAATATTGACATGTTGAAGATAAAAAACTTTTTCACTTTTTCTAGCATGTCGAAGGGTCAGTTGCTAGCGTCCTCTCCTGTTCAGCTGGTGAATCTGGGCATCTTGAGGCAATGTTACAATTTCCTCATGTACACAGACAACCCACTCCTTCTCCCACAAAACACAAATACATGTGAGAGATGCAACTATATAGCCAAACTGGAGGCTGAGCTCTCTCAACTCAGGACTGGCAAGACCAGACAGGAGAAGGAAACCACGCACACCACAAACCCAGTTTCACATAGAACTATCACAACTGCAAAACAAACACATAAACACACAAAGACATACTCGGAGGCACTGATCAAAAATCTACCAAAACTACAGAGGCCTGCAAAGCAGACACCCAAGCAACTGCCACCTCAAGACATAAGACATGCAACACATAGTTCTCAAAGTCAGTGTGCTAAACAGTCACAGCCCTTAAGGCCAAACACAATGCCAGACACACTCGTTATAGGTGACTCCATAGTCAGACACACTGACATCCCACTCACCAGACTGAACAAGGAAAAGATCACAGTAAGCTGCCTGTCAGGTGCTAGAATCCGCCACATAACACAAGCACTCAGGTCACTCCACAGCAAGTACAAGTATGACTCAGTCATTGTCCATGCCGGTGTGAACGACCTGAGACGTACCTCCCTGGACTACATGAAAAGAGACAAAGAGGAGCTCTCAGATTATGTAGCCCAGGCCGGTATGACCCTGACCCTGAGCAGTATCCTACTCTCACCAAGAATGATGCCACAATACAGAGACAAAATGATCAGCTTTAATAATTGGCTTAATTACTGGTGTCATTCTAAGGGGATCCAATGTCTGTCTACCTGGGATGACATGCTTGACAAGCCACGCTGCTTCGCAAGGGATGGCTTGCACCTGTCACCCCTGGGCTTCCGGATATTGGCAAAGGCTCTTGCCACCCCATAGTGCCTTTTTAGGCAAGGCTCAAATGATAAACCTACCGCCCTAGAAAACAAAAATGGAGAAAAACTAAGGGTAATACTGCTCAATGCCAGAAGTCTAAACCTCAAGATGCATGCCCTCGAAGTCCTCCTCAGTATGGAGAACATCGATGTCTGTGCTGTGACTGAAACCTGGTTCAAGGCTCCTGAGAGCACCCCAGCACTATCAGGTTATACCTCATATCATGCGTTCTGGCCCCAAAATCCAGACCAAACCACAAAAGGAGGGGGAGTATCCATATTCATAAAGGATACCCACACCTCCAGGTTAGTGGCAACGCACGAAGCATCAGAGACCATCCAGGTGCAATTAACCATAGATAAAACTGCCCTACAGTTTGTAGCATGCTACAGACCACCTTCTCAAACTCAGGAAACCCACACAGCCTTCCTGAAGACACTGGAGAGTATGAATGTCTCTCCAAACACCATCATATTGGGTGACTTCAACTACCCAAACATAGACTGGGAACATTACTCAAGCCCCAACACACTAGCCCAAAGGTTCCTGGAGTTCATAAACTCAAATGTTATGGAACAACTAGTCACCATTCCCACAAGAGGAGAAAATATACTAGACCTGATCATCACAAACATGGGGACAAAATGCTCCACACCGGAAGTATATCCCTCATTGGTGAGATCAGACCATAAATTAATCTCATTGGAGATCCACATCCCGCCCCCACCTCCAGCAAAAAAGACCACAGTGAAGAACTTCTCAAAAGCAAACTTCACACTTCTTAAGACTGGAGTGGTATCCTTCAAGGCCCCCGAGCTAGTGGAAACCACAACCCACGCTGCTGAAACCCTTACAAATGCCTTCTACGAGCACCTCCAGGAATGTATGGATCAAGCAATCCCTAATAAAATCAAGACCCTTTCCACCAAAGGCAGGCACCCGGTCTGGTGGACCCCAGCCATAAACAAACTCTACAACAAGAGGAGAAAGCTACTACATGACAGAGCAAAATCCCTAAAAGGGAAGGCATCTCTGATCAATACTAGCAAAAAAACTACGATCACTCATAAAATCATCCAAGGCCAACTTTGAGAGAAAAATCGCTAATGACACAAAAGACAATCATAAGGCCTTCTTTAGCTATGTTAGAAACCTGGGTGGAAACTCCCAGATATGCTCAGAATTAGTCCAAAATGATAAAAAAATCACTGAACCCACAGACATTGCCAACATACTGGCAGACAAGTTCAGTGCAAATTTCTCCCCTCCCTCCCCCACAAAAGGAGAAATATCTATCCCACCAGAGTCTAGCCTCCCAAACATCTCAGATGCCCAGGTGAGAGCTGCTCTCTCTAAAGCAAAAAACACAGCATCAATGGGACCAGACGGTATCCCCGGCTGTGTGCTACACGAACTCAATGAGGAACTAAACCCACACATAAGGCTGCCGTTTAATCTTAGCCTTACTACAGGATACGTACCCAAAGAATGGCGTACGGCAACTGTGGTCCCACTCCACAAAGGCGGTGCTTCTACGGACCCTGGAAATTACCGCCCCATAAGCTTGACGAGCCTTGTCTGCAAAGCTATGGAGAGGATCATAATGGAACTCATAAATAAAGACATTGGGGACCTACAGACACTGGATACTACCCAATTTGGCTTTGTCAAGGGCAGATCCTGCCTCTTGAACTTGGTCAAACAGTCACTAAGGCCATTGATGAGGGTAAGGCAGTTCACACAGCCTACCTTGACCTAGCAAAAGCGTTCAACACAATACCCCACTCGGGCATCATAGAAAAGCTCACCAGCTTAGATGTAAACCCATATGTCACAAGATGGGTTGCAAACTGGCTCAAGGACAGAACACACAGGGTTAGAGTTGCTGGTGCCATGTCAGACTCTAAGCTGGTCACGAGCGGTGTCCCACAGGGCTCAGTCCTGGGCCCCTCTTGTTCGGCATTTATTTTTCTGAAGTGCAGGCAAACATAGGGGATTGTGGCTGACAAAATTTGCAGATGACTGCAAACTGGGCACCATAATTGACACTCCATCAGACACAGACATCCTCCCGAGAGGTCTCATAGAAATGGATAACTGGTGCCAGAGCCATGGCCTTAAGCTAAATGCCAAAAATGTATAGTCATACCCTTTGGGAAAAACAAGGTAACCCCTAATTACCACATAGGTGGTAATCCATTAAACACGGAAGAAGTTATCAGGGACCTGGGGACCCAAGTTGACAGTAACCTCTCTTTTGACACTCACATTGCCAAAGTGGTTAGGAAGACCTTCTACATTGCCCACCTGATCATGAAGGGATTCACATCCAGATCAGGAGAGGTCATTGTACCCCTGTACTCTTCACTTATCAGACCAATGATTGAGTACAATGCCCCATTCGAATGTACCTTACCCGACACCTGCAGCAGTTGGAAAGACCCCAAAAGTTCCTCACCAAAAGGATAAAGGGGCTCAAACATATGTCATACGATGCCCGACTGAAGAAACTCCAGCTCTATTCAGTCGCATACCATCTGCTCAGAGGTGATCTGTGCCTGACATACAAGGCCATGTCCAACCCGGAATTAATGGACATGCTCCACCTCAAAAAATCCAAATCCACCAGAGCCACGAGAGCAAGAGACTTAAACCTCAACACGGATATAAATAGGATGTGCTGGAGGGACAGATTCATCACCCAGAGACTCTCTACACTATAGAACAGAATCCCAGTCCATGTGAGGCAGAGCCCCTCACTGACTCTGTTCAAGAGAAATATTGACGAGTGGATGGGAGATCGTAGGTTTACCCCGGGAATCATCTCTGTGTCACTGCTGGACAGAGGCACAGCAAACTAATGGGTATAGTATTCTCATCCTAAGGGGTGGTGAAAGCCACACACACTCTGGCTAGGCTTATAAATGCCCTAGGGCAGATAGCCTAGTATGAACCTATGAACCTATGAACCTATAAGGAGACGGTACTATGTCCTTAATGGGATATGCCTCTTTGTTGTTATACTGTTTAATATCTCTCACTAATTTCTTTTGTTTCTTATTAAACACAAAGTTATACTTCTTATCTACCTTCTGAAACAGATTGTCATACAACTTCTATATTAATCAAAAATTACATCTGAATTTGAGAATTTAAAATCTCCACCTCTCTAGATGCAGAGTTCTCTGTGCCCCCTACAGCTGGGCAAGGTCACCAACTGTGAGCCCAAGGTGAAGCACATTTTATTATACAAGATAGGCAAATGCAAGGAGGTATATTGCTGCTATAAGATGCATTCTTGTTATGACTGCTTGCTGCAAACTTCACAGTCTAGATACTACTATGCAGTAGTATTAAGTCTTAATATTAGCAAAAACATGTAGAGGAAAATAAAAGGTTTTGTTGTAACAAATAAAGATATCAATGCATCACTGTCTTTGCTGCTGTGTCAAAACATAAACTTATATGGTATTCATTTTCTGAAGCAATTACGTGTGTCTTTGATCACCGAAGGCCATCTCTAGAAATTAGTTCCACAGTTTATGCACCTGTCATTATATGGTCTTCCTGTGTTTATAATAGTAAATGTAGCACTGAATCACATAGAAAAGGCCACACCAAGGCTTCAATAAATGTGGCTCAGACATCAGTAAATGTGTTTGCCAACAGTGGCTAACATCTTCCCTCTTTTAGCAATGCTTGAACTGTCAGCAGCAACAACAAAGGGGATGATGGACAGAGGCCATGCAAACAAGCCCAACTCTTGTCTTCCTTTGAGATATGCACATTTAAAAGGAAGCCAACATCATCAAAGACAACTAGTTATCCAAAGGAATCTATCTTATCAGCTGCAGCTGTACACATTAGGATCATTAAGTAAAGTAATGAACTATAAAAATTGCAGTTAAGAGAAAGAACACTCAAGCCAAACAACATGGCTTAGGGAAAAATAATTTAGAACTGTGTCACAAGAAAACAAAATGTATTGTCTCTTTATCAATCATTACATAGCTTTGAATGGTAGTGCATCATAACTCAATGATAAAATTAAAGATTTTAATATTACTAATGTGCAAGACATTATGTAAAACTTGATTAGGCTGTGTTAGAATACAAGAAGTAAAACCTGATGTAATACTGAAAGCATACATCATTTAACAGGCTGAGTGCTACAGTATTGTTCCAATAATGTGCCTCAAAACACTAATACTCTAAACTTAAATGCACAACATCTGTTGGATGAAACTTGCTTATTCAAGTATATGTAGCACCCAAAGAATTGTACCCAGAGTTAAGCTATTTTTGTGCAAACAACTCAAAAGTGAAAAAAATGATGGTGTGTGTGCCTTTGCACACTTGCACATGAGTGGGTTAGGTCCCCACACCCCTATACTTAATTATTCTCATTCCATTCTCACTCCAGCTTAGAGAAAGAGTGATTTATTTATTTTACATTTGTTGTCTGGGAAGGTCCAGGTGGGCATAAAGGCCTCTTTTCAACATATACCCGGGACAAAAGCTCCAATACATGCAGTACAATCAGGAATCTTTAAGTTATATGATATCATCAGTGTCAGGCAGAATACAATTAAACTAAATATTATAATGTCCCTGTCACCAGGCTGGATAAGGATAAGATCATGGTCAGCTATCTTCCAGGTGCCAGGATCTGCCATATCACACATGCACTCAAGTCTTTCAGCAACAGGTACTGTTATGACTCTGTTATAGTCCAAGTTGGTCTAAATGACTTGAGATGTATCTCTCTGGACTATATGAAGAGAAATATGATTGAGCTCTTGTATTATGTGTCTCAGGCTGGCATGTCCCTAGCCTTAAGCTGCATTTTACCTTCACCTAGAATGATGCCTCAATACAAACAGAAAATGAGTGACTTCAATAATTGGCTTAGTTTCTGGTGTCATTCCAAGGGGATACAGTATCTGTCAGCCTGGGATGACATAATCAACAGACCTCAATGCTTTGCCAGAGATGGTCTTCATCTGTCAACCCTGAGATTTCAGCTACTGACCAAGGCTCTTGCCACCCACTGGAAGCAGTCCTCACCTTGGAAGACATAGACATTTGTGCAGTCACGGAGACCTAGTTGAAGGCTGTGGAGAGCACCCCAGCCATATCGGGCTACACCTCTTTCCACACATTCAGACCACAAACTGGTGGCATGAAAACTAAAGGAGGCATTGTATCAATATGCATTAAAGATAAGTACATCTTCAGACTGGTTTGACAGCATGATTCCCTGGAAATACTTCACGTGCAATAAACTGTTGGTGGGACACTATTCAAGTCATTACCAGCTACATAACCCCCTCCATGAATCAAGACACCCACTCTACCTATTTGGATCTACTTGAGTCTATCAAGATACATCAGAACACCATTGTTTTGGATGACTAACTTCCCATCTATTGACTGGGGAAATTACTTGTGCACAAACTGACTTGCCCAAAGGTTCCTCAACTTTATTAACTCCAATGCCCTGCACCAGCTAGTTGACACCCCCACAAGGGGTGCCAACATCTTGGAATTGGTATTTACCAATATGGGGGACCACTGTAGCACTCCCATTGTGAGGGCATCCCTGGTGAGATCTGACCATAAATCAGTCTCATTTGAAGTTACTATCACACCTGATGCCCTACCCCCAGCACCAACTAAACTATAAAACTTCTCCAAAGCAGATTATAATAGATTATAACCTCTTACGGGATTGTATAAATAGCTTCATTGCACCTCCCCCCTCAGATGGAACTGGCAACTATGCCAAGTTCTATACAAATGCTTTATACAAATACCTGAATAGGTGCATTGACTCAGCCATAACTGATAGGACCAAAACAAGCTCCTCAAGGAAGAGCAAAACTGTCTGGTGGACAATTGTCATTAACAGGCTTTACAATAAGTGGAAGGAACTGCTGTCTAAGAGTAAAAAGGAGCAAGCCCTAAACTGGAAACACTCCCTCCTCAACTTAAACAAACAAATAAGACTTCTTTTGAACTCCTCCAAACTAATTACGGATCCAAATTAGCTTCCTCTATTAAGGACAACCATAAAACTTTCTTTAGCTACATCCGTAACCTAAAAGGAAAGGCCCAGATTTGTGCCAAACTGATACTTAATGACAACCCATATACTGAGCCTGTGGACTTTGCTAACCTGTTAGCCAACAGGTTCTGTGAAAACTACACTCACCTGTCCCCGCCACTCTTACCCCAAGACATCCCTACCACCTGTCCTCTACCTTGTATCTCTAAAAGTTTGGTGATGACTGCAAACTGGGAAGCCATCATTGAATCTCCAAATGATATCAACATCCTACAAGAGGGTCTTACACAAACAAATGACTGGAGGCAAAGTCAAGGCCTTAAACTCAATGCAAAAAAATGTGTTATCATCCCTTGCAGCAAAAGTGATGTTCCTGTTAACTGCCACATCAATAACAACATCCTAAGTATGCGCTCAGTGGTGAGAGACCTGGGCACACAGGTTGACAACAACCTTAACTTTGATCTCCATGTCTCCACAGCTGTTCACCTCATAAATAAGGGCATTGCCTCCAGAAAGAAAGAAGTTATAAACTACCTGTACTCTTCCCTCATCAGGCCAATAATTGAGTATAATGCCCCTTTTACTATGTACCTTTCCAAGCACCTGCAGCAACTAGAGAGACCACAAAGGTTCCTCATAAGGAAAATTCAAGGTTTTCAGCATTTGTCCTATAAGGATCAACTGAAATAACTGTCACTTTATTCTGTTTTATACAGACTATTCAGAGGTGATCTATGCCGTGCATACAAGGCAATCCCTGACCCTGCTTTACTGGAAATTCTGCAAATCTGTAAGGCAAATGGCACATGGGTTACTCACTCTAATTGCCTTAACCTGGTATATGACATTAATAGAACCTGTTGGAGGGACAGATTTGCCTCCCAAAGGTTAACCCACCTTTGGAACACATGCCTGCCTCATGTCAAGCAGAATACCTCATTGGCCTTCTTCAAACACAATCTGGACGATTGGATGGGTAACCTTAAATTCACCCCAGGGGTGTCACCTATGTCCCTCTTGGACAGAGTGATAGGTGCTGATTGTGTAAATAAGGGTAAAACTTGGCTAGGCTTGTAAGGGCCCTAGGGTCATTAGCCTAGTAACCTTCTATGATCCTATGTCAAAATAGGTAAGATAGTAGCTATACACAAGTAATAAGGCTTCTTGTACTAATTATACTTTATACAAATATACATACTCTGTAGAGATACAGATATAATTTTGAGTTATAAATGGAATGAGTGGAAACAACAGAGTTAATAGAGGCGATGGGCAGAAGGTGGGGTGGGTGACAATAGAGTGATAGTTGGTAACAGAGTTGTGGAGTGCAGAGGTATAGTAGAAGAAGAAGAATGCGGAGATGTTATACTTAGAAGCACATAAAAAAGCTCATGTAGTACCTGAACCATGAGAAAACCAAAAAACATGGGACTACTGCATAAATAAATATATAAAGTTTAATGCAAAAACAAAAACAAAAAAACTCAGAAAAGGTTAAGCACTTTCATCCTTCCAACATTAGAACTTCTTCCAAAACATAAAAAAAATCACAGAACTATTTTTAACTATCAAAGCATCCAGTCATGTGATTTGTAAAAATCTATAGTCTTCAAGAAATTAATTTCCAAGGTGATTAACAGAATACAAAGATGAAAATAGTGTTACTAGTTAAAAAAATAAAACAGAGACTGTATAGACATTAAACATAATCAGATTTTACAAACAAGAATACTAAAATATCACCACCATAATGTGAATAGTTCTTGTATATTAATAAAAGTTTTCAAAAACATTTCTAGCCTGTGCTCCTCCTGAGTAGCAGACTCTGTATCCCACGCCAAGTGTCTTGCATTGCCCTTTCATCTTGTCTCTTGAATACACAGGATGTCTAGCCTCCTCCATACCATCATATCATCCACTTCCAAGTTCTATTCCATCAGTGAACCTAGAGTGAGTGTAACAATTCTTAGTTCATGTTTGGCAGATTGCTAGGTTTTACATCCAGCTTTTGCTTAACAGAGCTATTCTAGGTATCTGGACACCGGCTGAAGCTTATTGACCTAGGACTGCTGGGCTTTATGGCAGGCACACATACACAAGCCACTGTTAGCATGGGTCTTTGGCATATGTTGGAGTAGGCCAGGTGCTCAACCCACTTATCATCTGCAAATACAGTACCTATGCCCATTTGGTGACATTAGTCAACATGACAGAATCACCTAGAGCCATATTTTACACCATCGAGTGTCTAGCCCTGCCACAGCATGCAGTCTGTGATTCATGTTCTCCTATCTTGAAGATACTGCACAGCACAGTAGATGCCCAAAGCAGTTGGTCTATACAACTCTTTCCCCTACAGGCCACCATTTAGAGTCTGTGCTGCTGTCCACAGCACCATTCATTGGTGAGTTTGAAATGCACTCAGATGTTTTTTCAGAGGTGGGAAGAACCTGACATAGACACAGAGATGACATTCAAACTCCAAACAGGCATTGCCCAGAGGTCAGGATCGAACCTATTACCTTGTGCATTGGAGGCAAAGACCGTAACCATTATGCCAACTGGTCTCATTTAAGGGGGAATTCTATGACTGCTCCTAATTTGCACTAGTCTGCAAATTTAGTCAGCCAGAGGCCATTGACATTAGCCTTGACTTCAGAGAAGTAAATGCCAAAAATTAGCTGACACAGGACCAATCCCTGTGAGACTCCACTTGTGACTGACTTCTCTGTAGAGGTGAACTCCCCAATTCTGACTTCCTGGATTCTGTGTGAGCCAGCTGGCTATCTACAAGGTGACATAAGGGGCTATCCGCCAGGTGACATAAGGGTTTATACCTGACATCTTGGCTTTGTCAACAATGCCCAAGTAGGGTATTGTGTCAAATGCCTTAGCCAAGTCAAGGTAGGCAGTGTGAATCATTTTGGCCTCATCCATTGCTTTGTTGACCTTCTCAAAGAAGTCTGACAGGTTCAGTAGGCATGACCTATCCCTGACAAAACCAAACTGGGTTGGGTCCAGTGTCTGGAGGTTTCCTATGCCATTAATGATAATTTCCAAGATAATTCTTTCCATGGCTTTGCATATGAGACTAGTGATGGATCTGTAGTTTCCAGAGTCTGTAGATGGTCCATGTTTATGCAAATGGATGACTTTTGTTGTTCTCCTGTTTGGAGGCTATGGTTAAACTGTGATTTCAGACGGCCCTGATAGGTCATGTCTCATGCTATTTAGAAGGCATCCTGGAATATTGTCTGGTACCATCGATGCGGTGCTCTTGGCCTAGAGAGAGCAGTGAAGACCTGTTTTCTAGTGATAGTAGGGTGTGTTATATTTGATGGTATTTCCTGAGGGGAGGTTGAGAGGGACATAGAGAGAGAGAGGGGTAAAGTTAGAACTTAATTTGTCTGCCATCAGGTTTGCTATATTTTCAGGCTCAGTATAGGTGGTTCCATTAAAATGAGCTCTGCAATCAGTTGTGTATTGCCTTTGAGGTTTGTGACATAGCTAAAGAATGCACTGTGGTTGTTTTTTTATCTGGCAGGCCAAATATTTCACAAATTTGGCTTGGGTAAACTTTATTTGTTCTCTGACTTGTTTGTTTAGTTTAATGAGAGTATTTTTATCCTGCTGGATGCTACTCCCTTTAATTTTTACCTGGTTTTCTATCTTCTGTTATTCAGCCCATTGATGTTATGATTCCATCAGGGTAACTTGTTTTTTGAGTTAGTTCTGTACTTACTCCTTGTGGGTACAGTTGACTCTATGCAGCTATTAACAAGCCTGTATATGGTTTCTGTGAACAGTTCCATGTAGGCAGTAATGTTCTTAGGGTTTATGGATGCTTGACATTTTGCCAGGTTATCACTTAATAGTAAGAAGTTAGCCTCAAAGTAGTTCCTGAACAGTCCAGGATTAGCTGCGGATCCAGGTTTTGCTTTTACTTCAAAGGAAACAGTTTTGTGGTCTGATCTTACCAGAGAAGGCATTACACTAGGGGGGTGTGCAGCACTCTCACATATCGGTGAGGACCAGATACAGTCTGTTTGTGCCCCTGGCGTATTGAAAATCTGGCTCAGGGAGTTTGTGTTTACAAAATTCAGGACTGTCTGTGCCTGCATGTTTGATGTCATATATGATTCTCATTTAGTACTGAGGTAATTAAAGTTGCTCATGAATATGGTACTGCATTGGATTGTGAATGTTTCCATTATGATTAAATATGTGTTATAGGTTTCCAGGGTCATACAGGGGGACCTATCTCATGCAAGAAAGTGATGTGGGATTTTGCCTATGTTGATTAGAATATGGAGTAGCTGAAGTGAAGTGTGCTGTTTGTCTGACCTTGGGGTATATTTATTTTTGGTGTAAATCAAGACGCCCCCACCATTAGTTCCTGTGTGTGTAGTAGCTGGTCTAAATGGGTAAAAAGCATTATAACCTTGTACTGTTGGTGTACTCTCTGTGTCTTCAAACCGTGTCTCAGTGACCGCACAGACATCAGCATTCTCTAGGATGTGGAGAGCTTCTAGGGAGTTGATTTTTTTGTTTACACTTCTCTCACTGAGCAATAACACCTTTAGATTTTCTTGATTTTGATTTGTTATATCAGAAGTACCTTCAGTTTGGCATTGCCTAAAAGGCACTATGGGGGTGGACAATATTTTAGCTAATATTTGAAAGCCTAGATGGGAGAAATGCAGACCATCCCTGGCAAAGCAGTGTGGTCTGTTGACCATGTCCTTCCATGCTGACAGATATTGTACCACCTTAGAATGACACCAGAAACTGAGCCAGTTATTAAATTCAGCCATCTTCTGTTTGTATTGTGCCATATTATACACTACAGGAAGGTGAACATACACATATACATATGTCCTGTATATGTGAAACATAGACACCAAAGCTATAAAGGGAAGGGAGATGGAGAACATAGGCTACATCAATGAGGAAATGCAGACAGCAAGCACAGATAGCAGGAACAGAATAGATCAGGACAACCACATTGCATATGTTGTCCACAACATGAGATGGACTGCAAGCCCTCACAGGGTACACTGAAACAAATGGCCAGTGTCTGACACATGCATGGTGCACTCAGGAAAATCTGTCTGCATACAAATTACACAAACAACACTGTAATGTGGACCAGTTAACAGCAAATGGCATAAGTACACAACAGAAGTAGGTCTGAATATCCCATACCCATCTACACTGCCATGTAAGCATCTTCAGGTAGCACACTCGCCAACATTGATATAAATATCACAGTCCATGTGTAAGACTGTTCAAAAGACAGTTGTATTGCACAACAAAATGGAATAAGTGCACGTATGAAGGTGCAAGAGCAATTGTGCACCACCAATATTAGGGCCATACATATGTATATACGTGTAACTCAGTGCATCTGTACTACAAATGCATACACCTAGATATATATGATAAACTGTGAATGCATGTATTAATATAAGCTATGTTCAAAAAGACTGGTTAGCACCATAATCAAGATATGAACAAAAAAGGGAGTCATGACTGATGCTCTACATAGCACCATTGACATGTCATCAATAAGGCACTGCTGAATGTCACTGCAGTGTATGAAGGATACATGTGCAGATGCACTTGTTACAATACTTTAAAACAACAGTAGTATTAAACTGTATATTACATGACACAATAATTGCCAGTACACTGCATATGCATTGTTATTGTGCCAGTGGGACAGCATGACCCAGCAGTGTTACATAAGGTACTTAATCAAGGAAACATCATGTTTTTGAACAGACATATGACAACAAAAGTCAACACACATATGGCTGCAGTATATACACATGGATAACATGTGAGTTATGCGAGTAGGAATAATGTAGTATGTGAGTTGATGTCATCCCTTCTAAGTATATACATGACCAATTCAAGCAGAACAATTATGTCCCACTCACATTATGCTAACTGGGACAGTCATATATATCACATACAGGATCAGCATGCATCTGCGTAACAATATTATGCTCCACTGCATGCATATGAGTCTGCACGCATACAGATTGAAGGGGCAGCAAGCCTTCCCATATGGATCAATGTATGCAGCAATGACAGCATGTGATGATCATGTAAATAATAATGGTAATGGATGTGCCATTTGCTAATGTGTATCATACTACAACAGTAAGATAAAACCACATATTACTTGATATGTGCAGTGTTCATCATGATGTTTGACCAAAACGTATGACAGCAATATGGGACATGTACACAGCTGTCCCTATGCCATACAAAATGGAATACTGAAAACATCATGGTGGCAGCATTACATAAGTATGTCAAACATACGATACTTGTGTCTCTAAGAGACCTGCATGATGTGGTCGGATGTCATGAAAGATCTCCCTAGGGATCTTCTGGATGGAGCCATGCATGGCCCTTGCCATGTCCTGAAATAAATTTCACATCAGGTCCCTCACCTGTGTCTGAAGCATATCATGTCAGTCACTACATCCCAGAATTGGTCCTGAAGGTCTTAACCTGGCATGATGAGAGAAGCTTCAATGCTAATCTGCAGGAACAGTGGCACATGCAGGTCCTGGTTTGTTGTTGTCATTGTCACCATCATGGTTCCTATTCTGGTCATCAGTCTGACTCATCCAGTAGTGGTGGGGCTCGTTGTTCGCCAATGGATGAAGTAGCACGGGTCCCATGCTCTGTCACATTTCAACACAGAAACAACATTACACTTACAAGATAGGTTTTAATAATAATCAAAAATTCTGACATAAAGTATACTTTCTACATGTTGTAACTGTTATGTATGTCATGTTACACTGCAGTCTGACCTTATGCAACTATAACACGTTATTTGAAGTCAGAAATACATGTAGTTCATAATAAATGAAAAAAAATGTGTAATGCACATCACGGTCATATGTAAAGCATGGTTTAAATAAAGTATAATCATTAATAAGGCATGCACATAAATGCATGAATTCTTTAAAATAAATATTCTTCACTTACTTATGTAAGGAAACATCATGTACTTCATGTGACACTGTATGTTGTTTTGCTATGACACAGTGCACAATAAATGTTATTGAAACATTATGAAGACCATGGAAATGAGGTCAGTCACACACTAGTGATATCAATTTAGCCATAATACACATGGCAAGACTTTGTATATTGGCACATCTATCTACCGTTTTACAATATATATAAATATGTGTCACATAACGCAATCAGCCTTAAAACGGACATCTGCAAAATCTAATTATTACTGTAATGTGAACTATGCACCAACATAACAGTAAGGAGAGTATATGATGTGCAAGTAACAGCATCAAAAAGTATTAAACAGGGCATGTGCAATGCTTCCCCAAGTTACATTACAAGTAACTTGTAATTACATTCAAACCCTGTTCTGACTCTGGAGATAATATACCTTCCTATTCCTTGAAATTGCAGGAGACTCTTTAGCCCTTCCTATCTCCATACTGATAAACTGTTCTATCTCAGAATCAAAAGTTCCCCCTTCTGGAAAAAAAATTTATACCCTTCCTATACATAAAGGAGGTAACTCTATATAAATATCCAGTTTTATACCCATTGTGATTTTATCACCCCTCTCAAAGATATTAGAAAAATGTGTGCACAAGCAAGTCATGGAACATTTAGTTAATGAAAATCTGCTCACCCCAACACAGCATGGCTTCCTCCCAAAACATAGCACCACTACTGCCCTCCTGTCCTTTATCAACACTATTTCTCTGGCTAGAGATAACAATAAACTAATGTCATGCTTATTCCTTCATCTCCTTAAAACATTCAACACAGTCTCTCACTGCTTTCTTCTGGACAAACTCGCTAACCTTCATTTCTCTATCTCTACATTTGCCTCGTTTTCTAGTTACCTTTACCTCACAGATCAATTACAATCAGTAAAATGGCTCTCTGCTCTCTCTCCTGCTCTCCCTATCAGAATGGGTGTTCCCTAAGGATCCATTCTAGGTCCACTACTTTTCAATATCTTTACTAATCTACTCTATACCTCCTGCCCTCAGTAAACCCTCACCCAATATGCTGATGACTCTACAGTCATCACCATTGCTGATACTCTCTCTGACTTAAATTTTATAATTTCATGACTCAGAAATCCTTCAACTCGGTTGAAACATGGGTCTCTAACAACCAGCTAATTCTGAATCCTAAAAAAAAAAAAAAAAAAAAAAAAAAAAAACATACTCTTTCTCCCCAAAAACACCTTAAATCCACTTTTACTGTCTTTTCTCTTAGCTGAACCCAACAGAAAACTACTTGGAGTCATGATAGGTGACCAACTAAAATTTGATTTGCATGTTAATAACTGCATTAAGAAAACCCATAAAAACTTGGTTTATTATACAGAAATAAAAAGTTCGTGTCTAACAAAGCCAAAGACTCTCTCTCTCATGCATATCTCCTGCCAAGCCTATTGCACAGCTCACAGATTCTCACCAACTTTCAAACGTCTCTATTAACTAAGTTAGAAACTGCCTGTAGTAAAATATCCAGATTTGCTGCAAATCACAGGAATAACTCTCATCACTGCCTCTCTCTAAAATACTCGGACTGGCTAGAACTCCCTCATCTGCTTCTTCTCTCTCAGCTCCAAATTATCCACTCTATATTCTACCAACAATCCTTCTGTCCAAACCTGTCTTCTCTAATCTCCTGCTATACCCATTCTAGGACTCAGAAGCTCTGATCAAGACCTACTCCAAATCTATAAACCCAACACTAAAATTGATGGTAACCTCTACAACTACTACCCCACCATTTCTTGGAACAAACTTCCACTGGAAATTAGAAGACTTCAGCAACTCAAGGAATTTAAATCAGCCACTAAAGACTACCTAAAAAGTTGCTGGTCATGCCACTGTACTCATCCTATGTAACGTTAGTCTTCTACTACCTGGCTGACTGCTTGCTCTCAAAGGTTCAATTTCTGTTACCTGTCTGCTCACTCAGTCATTTAACATTGAGAATTACCTGTCCATCCCAAATAATTTTTCAGATCTTATATACTATCAATATGATTCTTTATAACTCTCTTAGTCAATCAAAATAGCTAATTACCTATCCCCTATCTTAAAATTTTCTGAACTTATATATTACCT